>NW_026974120.1:0-6325 GCF_034640455.1 Diachasmimorpha longicaudata | reverse complement strand
CACTCACGTGTGATATTTATTTCATAAAAAAAATATTCGGAGACTTTGAATCGTCTCTGCGGCCCTGTAATTCGGTAGGAATTTTTAATAACAATCGGTAATTTAGGGCTGGGGGCTAGTGTCAAAAGATGTAGAGAAAAAGTTTTTCCTTAATCGTCAGGGTTAAAAGAAAAAAAAAAAACAACTGCCCAACGTGGGACTCGAACCCACGACCTGAGATTAAGAGTCTCATGCTCTACCGACTGAGCTAGCCAGACAATTGCGTCAATGTGTGATGTCCAGGCGAAGCGGTGCCCTTATATACTAACCAGGTAACATGAACCCACAAAAACTATCACTTCTCAGAGAGTAAAAAATGAAAAGTAGATAAGGAATTCCTTGTCTTGGTTGGGTTGATGTCGGTCTGACAACGTTCAGTCGACATCACTCCAACTCCCCAGGTCGAGGTATCGACATGATCGTTGCCACGAGGAAAAAAAAAAACCGACGAGGATGGGATTCGAACCCACGCGTGCAGAGCACATTGGATTAGCAGTCCAACGCCTTAACCACTCGGCCACCTCGTCTGAATGTCGAAATTTCGTGAACCAAAGCCTTTAAAAGCTACCTCCCCCTCCCTGTCTATCGTAACTCTAAAAAAATCACATGCTCATACTTCACCAATAGCTATAAATACGAAAAATTGATAGCTGAACTTCGTAACCGCAATCTATGCCAAAGGGAACCGAACCAGGAATAATGAAACCACATCTCATTCGAAATTAGATTAAACCCAATTCTCGAAGCTGAGAGTTATGCAGAAACTTTTATAGCACAAGTTTGCATTTGCGGTATTGAAGACAGGGAAATAACGTGTGTTGACGGTCAATGTTCCTGTCCTCAACATTACTAACTCTCGAATAACATTTATTTACGAGCGATATTTTCACACCAATACGCATTACACGTGTCTTTCTCCATTGTTTCACAAAATACGAGAACGAGACAGTCGCACTGTAAAATCTCAATCGCATTTGCACTTAAATCCCTTTTCCCACGTTAAAAGTACCTCTGTAGGTTTGAATAATCCATTATTCATGAGATATTCTCAAATTATATGCGGAAACCAACTGTGATTTAATGTCATATTGTTCAGACACAAGTATCGAACATTTGTAAATAGAATTGAACGTTGGGTGACTGATTGGAATGAACTTTACAGAATTATTCCTGTCCTGAAGTGAAAGTGTCTTGACTTTTCAGGGAAATTCCCCAATCTAGTTGCATATGTCTAGGTTGATTCTCGAAATTTCTTGTCATGATCTTCATCATCGTATATCATAGCAAGTATTACCCAGGGAGATGAAAGGAATGACAATGTGGGGACATCCACTTGGGTATGATAAACATGATAGTGTCACGTCTGCGTCAGTTCAACTTTGTTAATTTACTGGGGGGGAAGTTTTTTCGCGTTTTATGCGACAAGATTATACCACTTTCCTCGAGAATACACGTAAGAATACCAAAGATATACAGTGAGAAACATTTTATTGCGTAAATTGTTGAAGCAAGTACACTGCAGCCCCTGAAAATGGGATTAAGGGGATTCGAAATTCTGGGAGGATAATCCTGACACAAAGCTTGGAGAGTTCTCACACTTCTCTTTACGAAATCCTTGGGCTCTTCGTCCCTTTGTTTTCATTGGGTTTATACATACATCAAGCCATTAACACTATTTTTATTAATTAATTAATATTGTGCTTATTTATTAGGAATTGATTCGATGGAAGTTCTCTGATTAATTTTTTCTGTTCACGCGATACGACTTTGGTTTGGCTCAGGTGTCGAGTGATGAAGTACCTTCGAGGCATTGGAAGACCTGGAGTATCGTTAAAAGCTTCATTGAGTCAAGATGAAAGGAGCTTTACAATAATTAAATGCACAGTGGTATCACAGAGGCCCTCTCAATTTTCCCAGCCTCTCTCATTCTTTTACATTTTTTGTCTGGAATTTTTCACACCCTGGGCTAGTTCGTGGAAAGTTCTCTGTGATTTTGTCGGGATGACTGCCTTTGCCACGTGTCTTACGCCTTGAGGCATCTGAATTCAATGCGACATTCGCATCTCCAGTCACGTCTTTCGTATTCAGCTTTTCCAATACTAGATCTGGAAATACTCCACTTCATTCTGACTGCACTCGATATTCCGGGAAGAATAATCATTTTTTCTGCGTTGAATTTACAACTGGAGGGAATTTATTTAAATAATTGTTGTACGATTCAAACAATCGTCATTCTCCATCTCTTTTCTGGCACCATAAATTTTTTTCTGTGAGTCTCTTCCTGGACTGAGGGTTTACCTGTGAGTTTGCTCGGTCCAGCGAGTTCTGCATTGTCACCCGGATATTGACTGAAGTTAAAACACAAGGCTCTGGGGTTATTGCAACCAGTTCAATATCGAGTTGGCTTTTATGATACTTTTTAATTGCCCCACACGTTGAATTAAAAATTTTTTAATGGACTATTGTTTTAGGAAAGGAGATAAAAACAATTTTTATTGATTATGCAATAGTTTTTATTAATGCTGAACCGCTGAATATTTTTTTAGGTTTTTCGAATCATTTTGTTGGCCTTTCACTTGCTGACGAACAGTTTTAAGGGATTTTCGTTTAACTTCCTCCGAGGAACTGTTTGAAGAGCTCCAATAATCATCATCGGATTCGTCTTTCGATGCGTCATTTGAGTCCAACAATCCCCGGGTCGATGGCTTACGAGTGAGGGCGGCTAGGGCCTCGATCTGGTCTTCAAATAGTTCTGTAAATTATAGGAATCTATGTGGCAGATTACGTTTAGATTTATGCGAAAGGAATTCTTCAAGTCAAGTGTCATCACATTTACCTTCAGAAAGTACCTTCTGCATCCTACGTTTGGCATTGTGAACGTTCTTCCTGCTGTCAATTCTGCTCTTTACCACCGGTTTCATGAGCTCGACTTTGTAATCAGAAGTCTCGAAGACTTCTTTAATCTCCTGTCCATGTTCGTTCAGTAATTTTCTTCCACTTTGAAGAGACGTCTGGTCAACCACGTCCTGATCAATTGTGGTGGGAATATCTGGGACATGAGTCATCGCTAGGACAAGACCATCGTGAATGGCGTCGAGGAAGTCCGTGAGATTTAAATTCTCCGAATAAAGTTTTATGGGCAACACCTGCGTGTCCTTGCCACCATAATTTTCAACATGACCTTGAAGAAGTGTGTCTAGGGCGTCTATTCTGCTCACCACATCACACAAATTCTTGTTGCTCTTCAGTAACTCCAGTACACACTTTCTTGACCAGGCTCTCTTAATCAAATGCTGAACTTCGCTCTCGTCCACCGAGTGGATGTCTCTGATTTCCTCAGAGAAACTGTCGTCTCCTCCTGAATCTCCAGTCAAGCTCTTTCGGGTTCTAGGATCGCGGGGAATTTGGCCACCTCCAACAGTAGCGTCAAACAATTTCTGAACGTAACCCAGGAATTGAACGAACTTGCCGATGGATCTGAGAACAGCTTGACCAGCAATGTCCACCAGGTCGACAATCGATGATGGCTTGTTGATGTAGACAGTGAAGCTGAACTTCCTCTTCCCCAATCTCTTTGCAATTAAGCTGTGAAGGTGTGGCAGCATTTCTTGGAGCTGATCTATCTTCCAGGCGAGTTCACAAACCTCAAGATGTCGTTCTGCTAGGGATAATGCACAGGTGACGGTGCTGTTCACTGTCTCACGTTCGCTGCAAATTTTATGGTTAATCATGTCGAGTATTTATTTATTTATTATTTGGTAATAGAGAATTGGTACCTTTTGGGTTCAATAGGAGGAATAAGTGATTCTATCAGGTCTGCCTGTCTCATTGTATTCCTCTTCCGTGATGTCCTTCTCAGGCACTCAACCGTCGTCGATAAATCGACGAGGATGAACGCAAGAGACAAAATCACAATGTGAAGACTGAATGGGTTCTTTCGCTCCATTACCAACAATTTCACTACAAATTCATTTCCACAGCTGGTGCTTTTATAATAACTCAGCGAAAATCAATTCAACGCTTTTTTGTTCCGAATTAAAGCGGTAACAATACTATCGGAGAACCGATGCAATCAGCTTATTGAAAGTACTCAACTTTATTTGTCAATCATTCTTGTGGACGACAGATTCTTCATTGGGATTTTATTAAATCTCTCGTCTGCAGTACAATAGCACCATTCCCCCGATAAATTCGCTGAATAATTAGCGTGAATTGGGAATATAAAGAGGTCTCTTATCCCCGATAATTTCCCCATTCGTTGAATTTATCAGCAAAACCATCGACAAGCCACACCTCGACGCTCCCAAATCACCGACTCCCCAGTCCCGATGTGTATCACAACTCCAAGAAATTCTCAGCCCGTTAATCGCCTCTCCGTGACTCGCTCCGTTGATTTCCCAATTCAACTCCTCTCTCCCTGTTTTCCATAATTAAACAAATGCATTTAAACCCTCGATTTTTCCCCAAAAATTTGAAATTCAAATACTGAAAATTGAAATATGATGGAAAGAGGAAAATCGGAGGTGGAATAGCGCCGAGGAAGATCGATAGGGCGTTGCACCCCAGTATGTTCGGTTCACACCCTGAAATCAATTTGTTTTATCGGCCATAAGAGGGTGCGGTGAGGTCTCTCTCGAAAGTACCGTACCCCAGGACGACTCACACAAGTGCATAATACGTCGCCATTTCGATGAGAATTTTTTTTTCTTGAAAACCATTTGAGTTTTACTCTCCCAGGTTCTCCATAAAATTATATTGTTTCATTAATTAAGTGTTTGATAGGGAGGCATTTAATATCATTTAATGTTGTCAGACATTTAATATGAATGATAAGCGTAATGAGGACTTTAAAAATAATTTAAAATGTGCAATCGAGGGGACAGTTCAGTCTCCATCTCCACCTGCATCGATGACAGGACTTTCACTGGTTCAAAGTGGGGGAACTTTATATCAGGATAATGTAATGTTACTCGGTAAAATGGTAAGGCGCCACGTAACCCACCCTGGCGCCTGCAAGGCTTCTCTATATGGTCAGACGGCCACGATCACCATCGATCATTCTCTTGTTCTCCACTCCTTCCACTCTGGACCTCTTGCACTGGTGCTCCATATCGAATCATTCATCATTAGTTTGTCGGGGCTTATCTCGTTCTCATTAACAAGTTCATTTCTCTTTTGATAAGTACTGGTACTTTCGATTGATCAACAAATGTCAGGATTTCTTCTGGGACAACAGGAATTGAATCTATCATTTGTCTTTTAAAATTTCAATTGATTTTTTAGGATCTTCGCGAACTTGCAAATGATTGAATTCACCATTGGAGATGAGCCATCCCTTTCTCATAAACATGACAATGAGAGTCATCGACCCTCGGATGAAAAGTGGGCACGGCCCACTCACTTCCTGCTGAGCAATCTGAATGTCAAAATAATGAACTGCAGTATTTCATCACTTGATTATCGCATTCGAGGGGGGAAAATCCATCAGAAGCTTTTCCTGGCACAATGTACCGACGGTACTTCACACATTGTACCCCCAGAGTGTTCTCTAGTATCGCATAAAGGCGCTATCTCGACGATAATTCAACAAATATAAATAACGAACGAACTCTTGGACGAGAAAGACCTCGAGTCGTTACGTGACTCCAAACCAGACTGTAATACAAATATCCTGGAGCCATTATATTAATGCAGAATCCGTATCTGTGTAAATATAAATGTACACATTAACGGATTTAGATAATATCCTGCGCATGCGATCAGGACGAACCTGTGGTTAACGTCCGCCGGAGTTTGACTAGTGGATTTTATTTCCGATGAAAAATATGAAGAAATGTTGTTGGCATCGACTGATGCCCTCGTTAATTTTGCATTGCTTGCACTCGTGCATGTGAGGTATGTGAATTAATTAGTAGGGAAGCCATCAAAATATGTAATTTCGTCTCCACTCCATTCATCATTTTGTTTCACCCAACAAAGGATGATGTCAGCGAATGGAATTTCATTAATTTCAATGAACGATATTCAGGAACAATTGGGGTAATTCTTAATGAACAATCGAATTTTTATCCACATGAGTTTGAAGGAAATACTAATCAGGAATATTTTGGTGGATAATTGAAACGCTAGTCAACTCAACTTCACATGCTACGTTTCCAACGGAATTGAGTAACCACGAAGTTGAACCCGGAGCCAATTAGAGACTCAGTGAACAAGTACTCTCCACTGGCCACAATAGTTACAACCTCAGGGATTTGATGCGCTTTCAAAGATATCACACGTGAGT
>NW_026974119.1:0-7397 GCF_034640455.1 Diachasmimorpha longicaudata | reverse complement strand
AGAGATGGCCAGCCACGGTGAAATCGAATTGGATGCAAAGTTGCAATACATCATCGATGGAATCCAGGATGAGGAAATTAATAAGTTAATTTTATACGGTGCGACGACGGTGAAAGAATTGCGGAAAAAATTGAAGCAATACGAAACCCAGAAGAAAAATGCGAAAGCAAAAGTGAGTGCCCAGTTAACCCAAAGGAATGATAAGACGGACAGGATGAAAAAGACGAATCAGGTACGAGATGTTGAGAAAAATAAGGCACACTGTTTTAATTGTGGCAGTACGACGCACTATAGCGATAGTTGTCCGGATAAAGCCAAGGGGCCTCGATGCTTCAATTGCAACGAGTTTGGACATGTGTCTACCCAGTGTCCGAGAGAGAAAAAACATTTCAGGAGTCAAGCAGGTAGAGAGGAAAGGGAAGAGAAGCCCCGCTGCGATGCGCTGAACGCCAAGGACAAAAAAACTTACAAGCAGGTCCAAATTTTGGATAAAGAGGTAACAGCTGTATTGGATTCAGGGAGCGACCTACATCTGGTGCGGTCAAGTTGTTACGTGAGGCTGGGAGCTCCGCAACTTGACCAGAAGACGATCTTTTTTGACGGTGTCGGAGCTTTGAATCGACGTACACTTGGACGTTTTAAGGCGGATATTGTGATCGACGACCTGAAGTTCAGGTTCGATTTTGATGTTGTTCCGGATAATTTTCTGGGGAGTGATTTGTTAATTGGTGCCGAATTATCTGACTATGCTGAAGTGCGAGTGAAACACAGACAAGCTGTTTTGAAAAGAATTGACTCTGAGGAAGATTTAATTAAAGCCGATGACCCTGGACGGAATGAAGTGTTAAATATAAGTGTGTGTGAAGACAATATTAGTGATTATGACATTTCGATCCAACATGTGACTGATCCGAATAGTAAGAGTGAGTTACGCGACATAGTGGGGAGTGACACGCCGATCAAAACCAAGGATACGGGTGTAAAAATGAATATAGTGATACAGGAGGAATCACCAGTTTTGCAAAATCCACGACGACTCTCAGCTGACCAGCAATTAAGACGATTGATTGAGGAGGAAGCGAGGCAGAACATCCTGAAGGTCCAGGAAGAGAATAGGACTTTAAACCGGAGAAGGAAACCGGCTAAGAGGTACGCGGTTGGCGATTTAGTCGCCATTCGGAGGAGACAGTTTAGAAGGGGCCTTAAGTTGCATCCTAAGTTTTTCGGCCCATACAAAGTAGTGACAGTGATGAGGAACAATCGTTACCTGGTAGAGAAGGTTGGAGACCACGAGGGTCCCAATCGCACGAGCACAGCGGCCGATTTTATGAAGCCTTGGGCTAAGGCTTCTGGACATTATGACGAATGGTTCAGTGATGATGAGGTTGACTTGGATGGAGATATCCATCCAGTCTAACCTGGTATCGAGGCCGATACCTGTGCAGGATGGCAGAGTGTGGAATGTGTGAAATAAATAAAGAATGAATGAGTGAGTGCTTTGTTATATTAGATGTTTGTGCACGTGTGGAAGAATATGACTCTAGTGGACGTTAAGATTTGTTTAGATGCTAAGACTTTAATGTATTTTATGGGTTTGTTTAATATAAGAGATGTAAGGAAAAGGAGACGTGTGTCTCGAACATGAAAGATTTATGTTAGTTGTGTTTTAAGTTTTGAGGATTTGTTCTATGGCATAATGGTGAGTGTTGTCCGGCCATGTGGGGTCGCTCATGGGACAGACCCTGCATTGTTGAAGGACTCAGGGAGGAAAACTTATGATGAAAAAACGGAGGAAAAGGCAGTGCATTTTCGGGTGTGAGCTGCGGTATGAATTTAGTGTTCAGTTTATGTTGTGACCTGACCGCGGACGCGTGAGGATACTTTTCATCCTCCTAGAGTAATTTGCTTGTATTTAACTTTTTACAATATTCTGTAACCTTCGTAAAATAAATTAATCATTTATCCTTTAATTTGATATTGATCCTACATGTGTGTGCGATAACGCGTGATCGATTTCCGGGGAGTTATTTATTTGATTTTTTTTTATTATTGTATCGAGATTATTTTCTTTATTTTTTTTATTTATTAAACATTGTGATCCCCGATCATTTTGACAATTGCGTGGTTTTTTTTTGTTTAAAAGTCCCAGTTGCATCCCCCTTTCAGCTTTTGATTAAGTGAATCTCAACGGACCGAGCTGCCGGAGTTGTTCAAGCTGAGAGCGGAGGAGTATTTTTTGTACGGTGGTCATTCCGTTTTAATGACCTGGCGCTTAACGGATTTTGCTGATTTGGTGGAGGGGTGTTCCGGTGCCAGAGGGCGGGCGGATGGACGAAGGGTTCCGCGAGCCTTCGAAAATACGTCACAAGTTATATGAAAATTGGAAATGTACTTTCAACTAGAACAATTAAAGTGAAATAATTGTTCAAGTGTTTGTGAAATTTTCTCCTGATTATTTTTTTCATTCCAATTTCAACCAATTAAATGGTGGCATTTCCCGTCACGTGGTACAAGTAAGAGGGTTTTACTTGGGATATTTTTCGGATAGTTCCCTGTTTGTTGCTAAGCACTGAAAATGTCCGATAAACAATTTGTACGCGTTTCAAACCCCAAAACTGTCATTACAAAAAATCAAGTTCAAAGACTTTATCTCGACATGAGCGGATTTGGAGGAGAATCCTTGGAGATTATTGATCAAAAAATTCGAAATAATGTTCCTAATAATACAATGAAGACAAAATCCACAATTTGGAAACAATTCTCTGCATTTTGTGCAGACAGAAAATATACGCTGGAGAAGCCACAACTACGAGTGAAAAACCATACTATATGACGTGAAATGCCACACATTTAATTGTTTGAAATTGGAATGAAAAAAATAATCCAGCCAAATACCCCTCGACCTTCAAAATTAATCGGATATTTCCCGAGAGTTTCGTTGCGTAGCAACGAGAGGGATAAGTTTTTCTGCGAAACTTATCGCGATTAGTGCTACGCAGGGAAACTGGAGGGAAATATCCGATAATTTTCAAGGTCTTGGGGTATTACTACTGAAAATCCTTTCGGAATGATCCCACACATCTAACATTGCGGATTATGCATTCGTCTCAATGCTGCAGGATGTAGGGTCGAAACGGTGGAAGGACGCGATTGCGTTTTATTTTTCTGCTGGAACGACACTAACGAAACGGTTAAGAGAAATAATAATAATTTCTTTTCCTTTGGAGTTACGTCCTATGTTTTACACCTCCTCCTTCTACTCCTCTCTAAAAATAGGTAATAGACTCTGAATAACGTTCCAAACTTACTACTGATGTTCTAATATTCTGCTAGTACAAATATTGTCACGACGTAAGTATGTGCGAGCTTTTTGTGGCGCTACCAGGCATTTGAGTAGTACACTATTTACTTATTTAATTATGCATTTGTTTGGTCTCATTTTGTACCTCATACTTTCTCCGCTAGCTCTTCGTCTCTCTTATCCCTATTTGTACAGATCCTCTCTCTCCACGTCCCCTTGAGTATTTATAATTATTCAGTCTATTCACTGAGTTGCCATCAGCTCCTCTCGTCGCTGTCTCGTCTCTTCTTCTTTCTGCTTCAGAATCCTTTCTATTTCCAGTAGGCTCATGCACCATGCCCTCAGCAACCCTCTTAGCATTTTCACTAGTGTCTTTGGCCCCCTTTCGCCTTCGTCCCTTTCCAGCCAGCTTCTCAATCATTCGCGACTGTTCTCCGTCATCTCTTCTTGCATTCTTTCACAGCTCACAACGTGTTCCATCGATTGTGTTTCTCTTCTGCAGCCTCTGCAAAATTGATCCACGAATACCTTTTTCCTCTCTCTTGAGACATTCCCATATCTCCATCTCACCCACCCAATTTTCTGCCATAATTGCAGCTTCCTGTCCTTCCAGTCGTCTTGTAGCCTCGTGTCCTCCGCGATCTCTCCAGAGTAATTGCACTAGCTCGACCGCTTTACGTTCTCCCAATCTGTCTGTGTGTCCTGCTGCTCCCAGATTTTCGTTACTTCCTTCATTCTTTCCGTCAGGCTTTCTTTTTCCTGAGTCGTTTTCAGTATTTACATCCAACTTCCGTCTCCTGCTCCGTTGAATGCTTCCATCACCATTTTACGCTACGCTAAGGGATTTCCGTTCTTTATTCCCTTTAGCTTCTCCTTCATGCACTTCGTCGTCAGCGGCTCATCCTTCATTTCATTGAATGTCATCAGGTAATTGATTGTCCGTCGTTTGGAGTCCATTTCTATGCTTCTCTTCCCTGCTGCTAGCTTCCATACGTAACTTGGTGTGTTTTTCGCAATTCCATATGTCCCTTGTGGCGTCTCCCGGTGCTCTCATCTCCTCCATCTTCATATATCCATTCCGTCTAATGCCGCCGTTTTTATTGTCTCCATGTGGTACAGTTGTCGGTGCGGGTCTCCCACCTTCGCTCTCCTCGTCTCCCCCATACCTTGTTCAATAGCTGGGTCACCTTGCCTGCCAATTTCCTCCTATGTGTGAACCTGATTGCTCGTTATGAACCATACCTCCAGATATTTAAAGTTGTTTACGACCTCAATTTTCTCCTCTGTACGTCCACTCTCCTCCGTGCTTCCTTCTTCCTCCGTTTCTGAACACCATTATTGTTGTTTTTTCTACACTGAGCTCCATTTTATTCTCATTCAACCACTTCTTTGTCGTCCTTAGCCTTTTTTGTAGCTCCTGCCCATTTTCTGTCAGCAGCGCCGCATCATTCGCGTATAGTATGGCGAATGATTCGTTCCCTTCGCCCTGCCCTATCACTGACCTTCCTCTTCCCTCCGTTCCTGAATACAGTTATTTTTGTTTTCTCAGCACTCACCTCCATCTCGTTTCTGGCCGCCCATCTCTCTAGTGTTTTCAGCATCCTGTCTAGTTCTGCTCCTTCTTCCGCTCATATTGCCGCATCATCTACATACATCAGTGCATCGACTTTCACTCCTGCCCCCGGTCCTATTAGCGTGTGTCCTTCTCTTTTCTCCTCTAAGGTTTCCATCAAAGCCTGTATAAATATGTTGAACAGGATTGGGCTTAGAGGATTGCGCTTACCCCGACAATATAGCCCCCGTTGTCAAGTTGCCTCGAGAACAGTCACCGTAAAATTACCCCAAAGAATGAATTGGACCAGCCCCTGAGTTAATAAGAAATTGAGAAAGTGTTGGAAGGATTGGAGAAATAGAATATAAAGTTGAGGAGTTGTAAGTGAAAAGGTTCAAGAGTCTGGAAAGGAGAAGTTGAGCAGAATTACAAAGGAGAAGAAGGAGAGCCGAAAGAGTAAGAAGGAAGAGGAGATAATTGGTGGAGAAGGAGGAATTGCTCAAGAATTGAGAAGCTGTCGACATCGGCCAATAATTATCTTGCTGCCCCGTGAAGACGACCTGGAGATTGGAAGAACCCCGGAGACTGTGAGTGCCCCCTTATGTTCTCTTCCCGCCCCCAAATTTACCATATACTTCTCTGTTCCCTTACAATAACCTCCCCCCAACGGTAAGCCTTCCTTTGCATTATAATTAAATTCCCCCTGATTATTTGTATTCCCCCCCTCAGCTTTTTCAGATTACATATAAAACCGATCGTTCCCCTAACCTCTTCCCTCAATTTGAAATCATATTAGAAGCTCCCCTTATATAAATTATACAGGGTGTCCCAAAACTGAACGTCCACACTTTAAACTTAAGTTGGGGGTGAAATTCTGGATCGAAAAGCCCTTAGCGACTGTTTGATCAGACGCACCCTCTTCAACTTATTCAGGGTTGAAGTTGGACGAATCAGGGGCGTTCATTTTTTTTCATTTCCCTCCCCTTCCTCTTACCCTCCGCCGGCAGTCATCTTTTTCTGCCGCCGCAGGGAAGTAGTACCGCATTTGTGGGGACACCACCACACTCGCACGTTTTTCTCACCGTCGTGCGACCGGTTATCCCACGCCCCTGATTCGTCCAACTTCAACCCTCAATAAGTTGAAAAGGGTGCGTCTGATCAAAAAGTCGCTCAGGACTTTTCGATCCAGAATTTCACCCCCAACTTAAGTTTAAAGTTTGGACGTTCAGTTTTGGGACACCCTTTATAGATTCCTGCATGTGTCGCAGGCTAGTTAGCCTTACCCCTTCCCTCGGAATTCATTTAAAAAGGCCTGAAAAGATTGTTGAACAGAATTATAAAAAGAAGTAGTGATCGTTATTAAATTTATTAATAATCTTAAAAGTCCACCCGAGTTATTATTCGTTGCTCTATTTTTCTGATAATTTTCGCAGGCCTCCCCTTTCAATATAAATAAATTGAAAGGGAAAATTTCCCCATTATTGGTGACTCAGCCGAGAGGAATTAATTGTTACAAAATTCCTCGAGGCTAAAGTCACAACTTATACTACGCAAATGGTAAATTCACTGTCCACTCACATAATCAACTTTGTTAGCTTAATATTTAGGAAAATATATGGGCCTAATAACGAGCTACCATACATATTTCTCCTGTTACCATTATTTCCTGGCAGAAATGGTTACACTCGATCTGTTGCGTTGGTAGCGCAACCCAAATCATCTGTTGTGGCATCTATATGTAGATTGGCAATAGTGTCTTACTTTGATGGCGTCCCTACGAAAATCGCTGTTATTGCTGATTTGCGCGGCGAAATTTTATGATTAGATAGTTCTTGTATTTTCAGTAAATATTAACTTTCAAGAGACTACTTATATTACTCCTTTTCATTGGGCTTTCAAAAAAATTATAAACTATTATTTCATGAAAATGGTGGGACCGATGTAATAATAGATTAGAACCTCCGCCGCTCAAACTAATACGAATTTAAAGACAATATTCCAGGGGGAGGGGGGAATTATTTGATACGGTTTCCTATTGATAGGTAAAAGTTAAGAATTATTATGCATTAATAGACAAAATAGCGACATCTAACGAAAATTCAGAAGACTTGATCCTTTTAAAAAAATCGATTGTTAGTCAATGGGATATCGTTAGGCAGTCAATGATCGATCGCCATTCCATTGCTAGTCGAGCTTCATTCGACCAATTGGACAGAAATCGGCAGTACATGATTGGATGCACAACTCCATCCCGTTATCGAGTGATCCGTCAGGAGACTCATGTAATTGAAATAACAACAGAAGTAACACAAGCAGTTAATCGACCCTATTTAACAGAGATATGTGGGCTGTTACTTCAGACCCATTCGTTTTTTGTCTAATTTTTTAAAACCTTATATTTCTACCAATTTCATTAGTAGCAAGCCCCCCCATGGATCCATAGTCATTCCATGCAACATCAACATAAGTTCATTTATAATTGATTAATCCCCCAGAAAATCTAATACACGTATCAATATATGCTATATATCACACGTTGAGTGG
>NW_026974118.1:0-2500 GCF_034640455.1 Diachasmimorpha longicaudata | reverse complement strand
TAGTTACATAGAATTTATTTTTATTTTAGGCATTCAATTATATACGAATATATATTTTTTTCAATGAAAAATTCTGTGATGCTATTTTTGCATACCAACAAAAATAGCATCAACGTTCCAAGACATCATTGAAAATTAATAATATCGGTTACTTGATAAATTATAAATTAGTTACATAGAATTTATTTTTATTTTAGGCATTCAATTATATATGAATATATATTTTTTTCAATGAAAAATTCTGTGATGCTATTTTTGCATACCAACAAAAATAGGATCAACGTTCCAAGACATCATTGAAAATTAATAATATCGGTTACTTGATAAAATATAAATTAGTTGTATAGAATTTAGTTTCATTTTATGCATTCAATTATATCTGAATATATATTTTTTTCAATTAAAAATTCTGTGATGCTATTTTTGCATACCAACAAAAATAGCATCAACTTTTCAAGTCATCACTAAAAATTAATAATATCGGTTACCTGATAAATTATAAATTAGTTATATAGAATTTAGTTTAATTTTATGCATTCAATTATATATGAATATAATTTTTTTCAATTAAAAATTCTGTGATGCTATTTTTGCATACCAACAAAAATAGCATCAACGTTCCAAGACATCATTGAAAATTAATAATATCGGTTACTTGATAAACTATAAAATAGTTGTATAGAATTTAGTTTAATTTTATGGATTCAATTATATATGAATATATATTTTTTTCAATTAAAAATTCTGTGATGCTATTTTTGCATACCAACAAAAATAGCATCAACGTTCCAAGACATCATTGAAAATTAATAATATCGGTTACTTGATAAACTATAAAATAGTTGTATAGAATTTAGTTTAATTTTATGGATTCAATTATATATGAATATATATTTTTTTTAATTAAAAATTCTGTGATTCTATTTTTGCATACCAACAAAAATAGGATCAACGTTCCAAGACATCATTGAAAATTAATAATATCGGTTACTTGATAAATTATAAATTAGTTACATAGAATTTATTTTTATTTTAGGCATTCAATTATATATGAATATATATTTTTTTCAATGAAAAATTCTGTGATGCTATTTTTGCATACCAACAAAAATAGCATCAACGTTCCAAGACATCATTGAAAATTAATAATATCGGTTACTTGATAAAATATAAATTAGTTGTATAGAATTTATTTTTATTTTAGGCATTCAATTATATATGAATATATATTTTTTTCAATGAAAAATTCTGTGATGCTATTTTTGCATACCAACAAAAATAGGATCAACGTTCCAAGACATCATTGAAAATTAATAATATCGGTTACTTGATAAAATATAAATTAGTTGTATAGAATTTAGTTTCATTTTATGCATTCAATTATATATGAATATATATTTTTTTTAATTAAAAATTCTGTGATGCTATTTTTGCATACCAACAAAAATAGGATCAACGTTCCAAGACATCATTGAAAATTAATAATATCGGTTACTTGATAAAATATAAATTAGTTGTATAGAATTTAGTTTCATTTTATGCATTCAATTATATCTGAATATATATTTTTTTCAATTAAAAATTCTGTGATGCTATTTTTGCATACCAACAAAAATAGCATCAACTTTTCAAGTCATCACTAAAAATTAATAATATCGGTTACCTGATAAATTATAAATTAGTTATATAGAATTTAGTTTAATTTTATGCATTCAATTATATATGAATATAATTTTTTTCAATTAAAAATTCTGTGATGCTATTTTTGCATACCAACAAAAATAGCATCAACGTTCCAAGACATCATTGAAAATTAATAATATCGGTTACTTGATAAACTATAAAATAGTTGTATAGAATTTAGTTTAATTTTATGGATTCAATTATATATGAATATATATTTTTTTTAATTAAAAATTCTGTGATTCTATTTTTGCATACCAACAAAAATAGGATCAACGTTCCAAGACATCATTGAAAATTAATAATATCGGTTACTTGATAAAATATAAATTAGTTGTATAGAATTTATTTTTATTTTAGGCATTCAATTATATATGAATATATATTTTTTTCAATGAAAAATTCTGTGATGCTATTTTTGCATACCAACAAAAATAGGATCAACGTTCCAAGACATCATTGAAAATTAATAATATCGGTTACTTGATAAAATATAAATTAGTTGTATAGAATTTAGTTTCATTTTATGCATTCAATTATATATGAATATATATTTTTTTTAATTAAAAATTCTGTGATGCTATTTTTGCATACCAACAAAAATAGGATCAACGTTCCAAGACACCACTGAAAATTAATAATATCGGTTACTTGATAAAATATAAATTAGTTGTATAGAATTTAGTTTAATTTTATGCATTCAATTATATTTGAATATATATTTTTTTCAATTAAAAATTCTGTGATGCTATTTTTGCATACCAACAAAAATAGCATGAACGTTCCAAGACATCATTGAAAAATATCACACGTGAGT
>NW_026974117.1:0-7739 GCF_034640455.1 Diachasmimorpha longicaudata | reverse complement strand
CATCCTAAAAAGCACCAGAGCCACCCGCAAAGTTATCTTTATGACAGAACAAGCATGGAGGGGAAAAGCATCGTGTACAGTGAAATATATAGATACATAGTCGTCATGCATTTGACCCCAAGTTCTTCGCAAGTATCTTCCCAGTTCACATATAACTTTCCTAAGTTACGCAAAACCAGTTTTCAAGATGTTGGTTTTTTTATTCTCAAATGAGTTTGTACATTATTCCCCCGTTGGAGAAAATATCCAACAGCATCACCTACCACCGCTGACAGACTGTTTTCGTTTACTCACGTGTCCCGGCATTTATTATTACTCCAGTGGGAATGCTAGACACGAAGTGATTAACGGACTATCCGAGGGCCTCTCAACCCTCCGGATTGCCGCCACTTTTTATTTTCCCCGTTTCATTTTTTTTCCGTCGTTTCTCACACGAGGTGCGAGGATTACCCCCGAGTCCTCGGGGTATTAATGGTAACACGTGGCTAAAAAGTCCTGTCAAAATATTCACCAAGCACGTATCAGAAATTTCTCCCATTCATTGGAGATAAATACCAAGGATATTGAATGAGAATTTCCGGACACAAATGGCTCTTTATAATTCCTGAGATTCTCAATAAATGGGTTCATTCCACTCGGCTACATTCAAATGCATGGAATTGTCGGCATCATCAGCTAGTTGATGAGTGGAGTCATTATAGCAACAGAACAAGACTGATAAATATTTGTTTCTCTCTGTATTCAATGAAGTTGGAGAAATATGAATAATTAAAAAAATCATTGACAACCGGTTTTCAGGGACTGGAGTCTCACTCGTTTTACTCTCCCTGGCATCGGGGCATATCGTAAACGTCAGATTCTTCACCTTCCATTTGCAGATAAGAGAGGATCCGGCTTTGAATAAATTTACATTGGCAATTATCACGGGGACACACTGGGTGGGTTGAGGACAGGCACCATTGTCGCCACTGGAGAGCGTTGAATGCAGTGAGGAAAGAATGAACCGCGAACAAACGATTTTTATCCTTCGAAAATTCATTGTTCGTATATAATCGGTAAAAAACACCCCTCCACAAGGCTAGAGTGCCCCAGTAATACACTCCACGCGATATTACATCACGAGGAATTTATGATTTTATTCTAATGAGATCACTTACTTGAGTCTAATGCAGACATTAACACGGAACGTGCGACAGCCACTGACGTGACCAGTGGACACTAATCGATTGAACGTTAACCAGGAGTGAATTTGTAGCGAGACCCTTTCCCAGGTAGGAAATGCCAATGTCCACGA
This sequence comes from Diachasmimorpha longicaudata, assembly GCF_034640455.1. Classification (NCBI taxonomy): domain Eukaryota; kingdom Metazoa; phylum Arthropoda; class Insecta; order Hymenoptera; family Braconidae; genus Diachasmimorpha; species Diachasmimorpha longicaudata. The sequence continues at coordinate 6,445 of NW_026974117.1, read as the reverse complement.
AACGGGCCAGGTCTGGCACGAGACTGGCTTGCCAGATCTGGGCCACCAAGCTTGGCCCGAGGCATGGCCAGACCGGCAAAGAGCATGGCTTGCCAGGCTTGGGTCACTAAGCTTGGCCCGTGGTATGGCCAGACTGGCAAAGAGCACGGTTTGCCGGGCTTGGGCAACCACGCTTGACCCGAGGTATGGCCAGACTGGTAAAGAGCATGGCTTGCCAGGCTTGGGTCACCAAGCTTGCCCCGAGACATGGCCAGGCAGACAAGGGGCATGGTTTGCCAGGCTTGGGTCCCATATGGAACAGCATTCCAAAAATTGAATTCTCATGGGGAATGTTTTTGCAAACTCCCCATTGCAGACACCTAACAACCATGAGAGGAGTTCATGAGATTCCAGGTGAATTCATTTATTTGGGAATCGCCTCGGGACTCAGAAAAATAATTTCAACTCAAATTTATCGAGAAAACGACATTTCTCTTCTGGTTCATATTGACGGTATGCAGGTATACCGGAATGCTAAGAAGGAAATTTGGCCAATTTCAATAAAAATACAGCATCCAAATTACACTACCAAACCCTTTGCTGCCGCGATTTATTGTGGGGATGGGAAACCATTATCAGCCACAGAATTCATGACTGATTTTGTTGAAGAGGCCAATGAACTCCAAGAAAATGGTTTGCGCATTGATGACAAGGTTTTTGAGGTGAAAATTGTAGCAATAGTGGCTGATTCGCCAGCTCGAGCATTCATTTGCTGCCACAAAGCTCCTGGAGCCTTCTATGCCTGTGGAAGGTGTTTCACCAAGGGCATTACAGTAGGTTGTGGAAGACGAGGAAAACGCATATATCCAGTGACCAATGCAAATTTACGCACTAAAGTATCCTACGAGACGCGAGTTCAACCAGAACATCATTATGAAGGTTCTGTGTCCCCGCTGCTCTCTTTGGATAGATTCGATCTGACAAAACAAGTGCCATTAGATTTAATGCATTTATTCTATTCTGGTAATATGAAATGGCTGCTGGATAAATGGCTAACGAGAAGTTCAGCCCAGAGGATCAAATTAGCTGATGTTCGTCGGCTTGATGGTATTATGAGGTCATTAAAAGCCGATATCCCTATTGAATTTCAAAGGAAAGAATTTGATGTGAATAATATCTCAAGATGGAAAGCATCACAATTCAAGTTTTTCCTTAATTATTGTGGTATCGTCGTGTTACAAGATTTCTTACCGAAACCTTTACGTTGTCATTTCTCATTATTTGTCTTTGCTAGCAGAATTTTAAACAGTAAGGAATTCGTTAAGGATTTGAGTGAATATGCTGGATCTCTGCTAAAAATTTGTTTCGAGACGTTACCTGATGTTTATAATGATGAAGGGGCTCAAGTTCTCAGTTGGCATAGTATCATCCACGTTGCTAATGATGCCCAATACTTTAAAATTCCTCTGAATGAGCTCTCAGCGTTTTGGGGAGAGAGTTACATTGGTTTATTTAAAAAACTCGTTCATTCTTCGATAAAACCACTCACACAAATTATCAACAGACTAACTGAGATGGAGTCTGGAGGAACCATGGTAATTAATCAGAAACACATACTGAGTGATTGGGTTATCGCGAGAAAGCCTACAACGATGATAATTGATGGGGAAATTCATTTAACATCAAATATGATCAACATCAATGGTCTAACCTTGACGACAAGTCATCCAAATAACGTGGTACTCCTAGATATTGAGAAAGTTTTCGTAATTTCACAAATTCTCGTTAAATCAGGAAAATCCAAAATTTGTGATGATCTTACTGGTATATATATTTTCGGACACCAGGAAAGTAGTAGGGAAGAGGCGTTTAGTTATCCAGACTTTTCCAGTCGAGTAGGAATATTCTACATTAAGTCCTGGGCAGCTGAAATGACATGTAAGAAGGCACACAAAATTAAACACAAATGTGCTTTATTAAATGTAACTGGACGACAATACGCCATATCCCTCCTCCACTAGAAAATAACGTAAAAATTGTTCGCATTGTGAAATGCAGTTTTTTTTTGGTAAGAGGGTATATGAATGAGGGTATATGTTTTAGTTGAACTCGTGATTAAAATTGTGGAAGAAACAAACAATTTTATGTTTTAAATCAACAATCGACATGAAAATCCGATCATCGAGGTCGTTAGAAAATTTCAATAGTGGAGTCGTTACATGCAAGTGGGACATAAATCGGTTAGATCTGGCGTCCGTGTACATAACCTTTCATAATTGCTCGTATCATCCGTTTATCGGGCTTTTTGTCTCAAATTCGGATTTCACCAACTAAGTTGACGGTAAATTACAAGAAGTGAGAATTTAATGTGAATTAAATGTGTGTTAAGTGTTTGACAGATATTTGTGATATAATCGTTTTGAAGGAATAGTGGCGCTAAAAAAGAAGCATCAGTGGGGTGATGACAAAAAACCGTTCAAAACACATGGAAATAGAAACGCAATTTTTTCTGTTAAATAATAAGCTATATGCATCATTCTGCAAAGTTATCAGTTTATATGAAACTACTCGAAAACACCAGGTTCAATTGTACGAATCGTGATTTTTTTTCATAACCTAAAATGTCGGAAACCTCACATCCATCTCGCGATCCAAAAAATCTCAGCGAACCATTCGCAGTCATCGAATTTCTCGAGAAAAACGAAAAAGGGCTACCATGCATTGATTTGGTGCCGAAAAAATGGTTTAATAGTGCAGAAGAAGACACCTGTAAATTCCCACCGACAACTGAATATCATCTACTTGACGACTACTTGGAAAAATTGCACTCGCCCAAGGACTCTTGGCAAAGTTATCCATTTTGCTTCATCACCGGAGCAGGTACAAAAATTGAAATGACTCCACTTATAACTTGATGAATTGCTCGATGGGTTCATTTCAATATTAAAGGATCATATGTTGATTGTGTTCAGCTGATTTGGATCAGGGTCGCAGAAGATTAAAAAAGGCCCAAGTAACTCTCAACTGTGAGACAACCGATGGTGAAAATGATCGAAAGGGGGGGAGGTCCGAAACTTCCTCGAAAGCAAAAATTTCAGCAAAACCCTTAACTGCATCAAAGTCTCAACTAAACAACATCTTTAGTACTAAAATCCCGATTCCACCTAGAAATCAAACTCCAAAGTCTGGTAAGTCCTGTTAATATGAAGTAAAAGTCAATTATCAACAATTATAACCACTCTTAACCCCAATTATTCATCCCCAATTTATTCAACTCTCGTATTTAACATCAAAAGACCCATCGTTCCCTAAATTGGGAATTAGATTGACCGAATTTTTGAAATCTTTTACAAAATAAATATTAATTATGTATCTGTGCAGTCATTACATGTGTATTTGTCTCGAAACATCGTTTTAAGAGAGAATCGCATTGAATGATTTTATAAGAAAATTTTTATTATGTTGTGGTCGAAAAATATTAGGTTATTTTTTTTTATTGCAATTCTTTACTCATCAAAAAATTGAGTCGCTAACAGAAATCACTACGTGCGAACAAGATAAAGTGGAAAATTTATGATTTACACTTGATATGATTGTTTATACATAAAAGCATTGGAATGTTGAGGGGACGAGAAACGTTCCATTTTTCCCCACCATCTCTTATGTAGGAAAGCATTATAATTCTGTTGTGAAGAGGTAAATCAAAGTGAACATCTACGGAAAATGGTAAAATTTTGATAGAAACCTTTTTTGTAGGAGCGATAGGTTCTACAAAAAAAATATTTTTTCAAATGCATGCATTCTTTCCCCACTTTGAAATAGCTATAAAAAACAAAGGCTGGAGACAACTTACGTTGTGTTACTACTTCACTACAAACTTGTAAAATTTCGTAGGTATACAAGCAAAACCAAAGACAAGATTTCAAAGCATTTACCAGAGTGGATCTGACTCTGAAGACGAAAATCATGATTGTCTTATAGCTAATCCTGAGGAGATTCGAGCCTCAAAGGCTCAAAATAATTCTGGCTTTTTGCAAATGTCGAGTAAATCGCGATCTGTACCAACAGGTAATAAATCAATTTTGAGGTAATATGGGACTGTAGCACGTAATTCTAAGTTCGTGTTAATTAAATGATCCGGTCAGGGATAAATCATCATTTTCAATAATTTCCAGGTGCATGTTTATCATTTAAACAGCGGTCAAGGAAGAATATTACTTTGCTTAAAGACGTCGAAACTGATGAATCTGAGAGCAATGATTCCTCCGATGGAATTCTGCAGTCACCTACAAAATCGATGGACTCAGCGAGAAATACAAGAAAAGAACTTCATTTGACACCTCCTTCACCACTAGTCCATAACGCTTCAGGTAAAATCGGCTCGGATATTCCATGACCAATCATCGGCCAAGTTCCTCCCGCATGAAAAAATTTATATTTATAAATATTTGAAAATGGTCCAATTTATATTTTGAACATTCTTTACAAAATTCGGAACTTATATAGAATTAGATTATATTATATATTTTTGGTGGGGGCTTGGGTAGTTTTTTTTTCATCTGATGCTGCTACCCATCAATTTATATCGTTTGGTCCTCCTTTAATTTCATAAGGTAACCGAAAAAGGCGTGCATCGTCTACTACACGCGCTGAAGACGGATTGAATTCGATTGTGAGCCCAGGAACTCCAAAAACTTCACGATCAATGATGGTACCCCCTGCTAAGATGCCAAAAATGCTGGGACCACAAAACCAGTTGTCATCTAGTCATTATGCTGATAATGAACGTCGAATCCTGAACTCCCTTCGAGATTACTTTGATCAGCAATTAGATGAAAAGCTCGAAAATTTAAGACGCAGGATGGCTTACGATTTAAAGCAGTCTATGAATGAGCTCAAGACCACAATCATTGGCACTAATCTAGCCCCAGCTTCTGGTCCTAGCTTGCTTGAAATACAGAAGCAGATGTCTACGCCACTACTATTTGAAATGGATGATAAGTTCCAGGAATACGAAGCGATATTGACAACGGACCCAAATCTCGTAGAAACACTGGTAATATATCTGAAATTGATCGTTTTTCTTCTTTTTTATGTAAAATCAATAAATTGGGCGGTGACACATGCACTGGGTTCGTTTTCTGGTGATGAAAAAATCTTTCATCACCGGGACTCAAGTCTACGTCACTGGAACGCTTTGGTTATAGAACCAACCCGCTGGCGATGAGCCCAAAGATGTCTTCTCATGTTCATAAATTCAAAAAAATTTCCCTTCTTTTATTTTTAGCGATTATTCATGAGAGTTTTGATAAGCAATAAAAAAGAGATGAAAATATGTGTTTCCACTATCCTATCTGCGGTTCTGAGGAAGACAGTGTCACTGCACTATTCTGGTTACGGAAAGGAAGCTGGCGGAAAGAAAAAGAAAAATTTTTATAACACTACAGTATGCAAAGTACTGATTGATGTGATAATTGAGGTAATAGGATCCAGCACTGATGAGAAGAAGATAATGTCAGAAGTAAGTACTTGGTTGTCACGTTCTGGCGATCGAGAGGGTGGGCGTAAGGAACGACAACGCGGGTCAAGTCATCATAACGAGAATAATTCAGTTTGTTCCTTTGATACCAATCGATAATACTTCATTTTTCCGGGATAAATGGAATTGTAAAATCACTGTGTTAATATGACTCCATTAGTTCATTTTCGTAATTGTATTAGTTGTGATATTCTTGATAAAAGGTACGATTAATAGGAAAAGTTTATATTATCAATATATTTTTATCGCGAGGCGTTTCATTGGGCAGAATATATATTAATATATGAATATTGTTTAGTATTCGGCTGTCATTGAAGTATTAATTATATTTATTATATTTCTCCTGGCGAGGTCGGAAATCCAGAAGATGGAAATAACAATTGGAAAATGTGATGTATCTTAGCATAATAAAGTATTTTCTATGTCATTTCCTCATAAGTTAGATCACGGGAATAAATATCCGTTGTTGGTTCAGGGATTAAATATTATGTCCAAAAGTTTAAAGGGAAAAATAATAAGTGGATTTTTAATTTTTAAGAAAAATTCTAATGAAAGTAATTTCAGCCATTGAGAGCTGTTTTCAGTATTTGGTGATTCAAGTCAAATAATATTTATAAGGTTGAAGTTTCACAATCGGACTGCGTCCATATTCCCCAAAGATTTCAAATTTAAGGGTTGAAATTAATTAGTTATATGTAATCCTATCCAAGACTTTTTTATATTTCTAAGTTTGTTTGAAAGAGTGAATATAATAAGCAATATTATATAGAACTAGCACACAATCAATGCAACTAAATATCATTCTGTGTTCCGGAGTTGCAGATGGAGAAGACATTATTGTAAAAAAAGGACGTCTTTCCGAGATGAAAAAATAATTCTTATCAGGATAATTCGTATCAGCAATTGTCTATGATATCACACGTGAGT
>NW_026974116.1:2500-7856 GCF_034640455.1 Diachasmimorpha longicaudata | reverse complement strand
CACTCACGTGTGATATATAAGTCGAAAGATAGAAAAATCATTGAATTTTCGTAGTTTCAGCGGATTTATTGCTTGCAAATAAATTGTGAATGCGATTAAATTATCATGTGATGGAGAGTATAATTTTTTTGGAAAAATTTCCTACATTGGACTTTTCATGAATAGCCTAGTGAGCATATTGACAAAAAAAATTTGGTGCTATTATTTTTGGTACATCAAAATCAGAGTCAACATTCTTGATCGCCCTCGAAAGGAGGCCAGAGGGTAACTGGCGAATGAAATTTTGGGTCATTTGTCGTTCCTCACATCAAATTGAGGTTTTAAACTTACATTATATGGTGAATATCGAGTAACTGGCTGTCACTATCACAAAACCACTCTAGCATGGGGAAGGTGACAACCCCGCGGACCATCCGATCATATTGATTGTGAGCAAAAATAATATAATTTTTTAAGCCCCCATTCGTAGTTCTTTTTGATTCGTATTGCTTTGCAATACCGGGCCAGAGGACATTCAAGAGGCATTGAATGTGATCATGGGGGCATCTTGAGAGTTATGAAAATTAATATGATTTTTTTAAAGGCGCAAAAGTAGGTAGAGACACTCATGGCTTTTCAACATCTTGAGAGTTATGAAAATTAATATAATTTTTTAAGCCCCCATTCGTAGTTCTTTTTGATTCGTATTGCTTTGCAATACCGGGCCTGAGGACATTCAAGAGGCATTGAATGTGATCATGGGGGCATCTTGAGAGTTATGAAAATTAATATGATTTTTTTAAAGGCGCAAAAGTAGGTAGAGACACTCATGGCTTTTCAACATCTTGAGAGTTATGAAAATTAATATAATTTTTTAAGCCCCCATTCGTAGTTCTTTTTGATTCGTATTGCTTTGCAATACCGGGCCTGAGGACATTCAAGAGGCATTGAATGTGATCATGGGGGCATCTTGAGAGTTATGAAAATTAATATGATTTTTTTAAAGGCGCAAAAGTAGGTAGAGACACTCATGGCTTTTCAACATCTTGAGAGTTATGAAAATTAATATAATTTTTTAAGCCCCCATTCGTAGTTCTTTTTGATTCGTATTGCTTTGCAATACCGGGCCTGAGGACATTCAAGAGACATTGAATTTTTCTTTCAAGAAACAGCAAAGCAATACGAATCAAAAAGAACTACGAATGGGGACTTAGAATAATTTTTCATTTTTCCCAACTTTGAAAATAATCACTTGAAAAAAATCTTAGAATCCAAAGAATAGTATACTTGATCGTTCTACAAGTCGAAAATTGGAAAAATAAGTGATATTTTTGCTTGATGCTATTTTTGTCGGTATGCAAAATCGTTGTCAAGATTCTCAAACCTTAAAATCAGGCCAGCCGGCAATTGGCGGGTGAAAATTTCAATCAATTCCCATTCCTCACATCAAACTATGCATATAACAATAGCTTTTATGCTGAATGACGGCTATCCGGCTGTCCCTATCCAAAAATTGAGAAATCCATAAGTGTCCCTACCTACTTTGCGCCGAAGCAATACGAATCAAAAAGAACTACGAATGGGGACTTAGAATAATTTTTCATTTTTCCCAACTTTGAAAATAATCACTTGAAAAAAATCTTAGAATCCAAAGAATAGTATACTTGATCGTTCTACAAGTCGAAAATTGGAAAAATAAGTGATATTTTTGCTTGATGCTATTTTTGTCGGTATGCAAAATCGTTGTCAAGATTCTCAAACCTTAAAATCAGGCCAGCCGGCAATTGGCGGGTGAAAATTTCAATCAATTCCCATTCCTCACATCAAACTATGCATATAACAATAGCTTTTATGCTGAATGACGGCTATCCGGCTGTCCCTATCCAAAAATTGAGAAAGCCATAAGTGTCCCTACCTACTTTGCGCCGAAGCAATACGAATCAAAAAGAACTACGAATGGGGACTTAGAATAATTTTTCATTTTTCCCAACTTTGAAAATAATCACTTGAAAAAAAACTTAGAATCCAAAGAATAGTATACTTGATCGTTCTACAAGTCGAAAATTGGAAAAATAAGTGATATTTTTGCTTGATGCTATTTTTGTCGGTATGCAAAAATAGCATCACAGAATTTTTAATTGAAAAAAATTATATTCATATATAAGTGAATGCATAAAATTAAACTAAATTCTATATAACTAATTTATAATTTATCAGGTAACCGATATTATTAATTTTTAGTGATGACTTGAAAAGTTGATGCTATTTTTGTTGGTATGCAAAAATAGCATCACAGAATTTTTAATTGAAAAAAATATATATTCATATATAATTGAATGCATAAAATGAAACTAAATTCTATACAACTAATTTATATTTTATCAAGTAACCGATATTATTAATTTTCAATGATGTCTTGGAACGTTGATCCTATTTTTGTTGGTATGCAAAAATAGCATCACAGAATTTTTCATTGAAAAAAATATATATTCATATATAATTGAATGCCTAAAATAAAAATAAATTCTATACAACTAATTTATATTTTATCAAGTAACCGATATTATTAATTTTCAATGATGTCTTGGAACGTTGATGCTATTTTTGTTGGTATGCAAAAATAGCATCACAGAATTTTTCATTGAAAAAAATATATATTCATATATAATTGAATGCCTAAAATAAAAATAAATTCTATGTAACTAATTTATAATTTATCAAGTAACCGATATTATTAATTTTCAATGATGTCTTGGAACGTTGATCCTATTTTTGTTGGTATGCAAAAATAGCATCACAGAATTTTTCATTGAAAAAAATATATATTCATATATAATTGAATGCCTAAAATAAAAATAAATTCTATGTAACTAATTTATAATTTATCAAGTAACCGATATTATTAATTTTCAATGATGTCTTGGAACGTTGATCCTATTTTTGTTGGTATGCAAAAATAGCATCACAGAATTTTTCATTGAAAAAAATATATATTCATATATAATTGAATCCATAAAATTAAACTAAATTCTATACAACTATTTTATAGTTTATCAAGTAACCGATATTATTAATTTTCAATGATGTCTTGGAACGTTGATGCTATTTTTGTTGGTATGCAAAAATAGCATCACAGACTTTTTAATTGAAAAAAATTATATTCATATATAATTGAATGCATAAAATTAAACTAAATTCTATATAACTAATTTATAATTTATCAGGTAACCGATATTATTAATTTTTAGTGATGACTTGAAAAGTTGATGCTATTTTTGTTGGTATGCAAAAATAGCATCACAGAATTTTTAATTGAAAAAAATATGTATTCATATATAATTGAATGCATAAAATGAAACTAAATTCTATACAACTACTTTATATTTTATCAAGTAACCGATATTATTAATTTTCAATGATGTCTTGGAACGTTGATCCTATTTTTGTTGGTATGCAAAAATAGCATCACAGAATTTTTCATTGAAAAAAATATATATTCATATATAATTGAATGCCTAAAATAAAAATAAATTCTATACAACTAATTTATATTTTATCAAGTAACCGATATTATTAATTTTCAATGATGTCTTGGAACGTTGATGCTATTTTTGTTGGTATGCAAAAATAGCATCACAGAATTTTTCATTGAAAAAAATATATATTCATATATAATTGAATGCCTAAAATAAAAATAAATTCTATGTAACTAATTTATAATTTATCAAGTAACCGATATTATTAATTTTCAATGATGTCTTGGAACGTTGATCCTATTTTTGTTGGTATGCAAAAATAGCATCACAGAATTTTTCATTGAAAAAAATATATATTCATATATAATTGAATGCCTAAAATAAAAATAAATTCTATGTAACTAATTTATAATTTATCAAGTAACCGATATTATTAATTTTCAATGATGTCTTGGAACGTTGATCCTATTTTTGTTGGTATGCAAAAATAGCATCACAGAATTTTTCATTGAAAAAAATATATATTCATATATAATTGAATGCCTAAAATAAAAATAAATTCTATGTAACTAATTTATAATTTATCAAGTAACCGATATTATTAATTTTCAATGATGTCTTGGAACGTTGATCCTATTTTTGTTGGTATGCAAAAATAGCATCACAGAATTTTTCATTGAAAAAAATATATATTCATATATAATTGAATCCATAAAATTAAACTAAATTCTATACAACTATTTTATAGTTTATCAAGTAACCGATATTATTAATTTTCAATGATGTCTTGGAACGTTGATGCTATTTTTGTTGGTATGCAAAAATAGCATCACAGAATTTTTAATTGAAAAAAATTATATTCATATATAATTGAATGCATAAAATTAAACTAAATTCTATATAACTAATTTATAATTTATCAGGTAACCGATATTATTAATTTTTAGTGATGACTTGAAAAGTTGATGCTATTTTTGTTGGTATGCAAAAATAGCATCACAGAATTTTTAATTGAAAAAAATATATATTCAGATATAATTGAATGCATAAAATTAAACTAAATTCTATACAACTGATTTATATTTTATCAAGTAACCGATATTATTAATTTTCAATGATGTCTTGGAACGTTGATGCTATTTTTGTTGGTATGCAAAAATAGCATCACAGAATTTTTAATTGAAAAAAATATATATTCAGATATAATTGAATGCATAAAATTAAACTAAATTCTATACAACTAATTTATATTTTATCAAGTAACCGATATTATTAATTTTCAGTGGTGTCTTGGAACGTTGATCCTATTTTTGTTGGTATGCAAAAATAGCATCACAGAATTTTTAATTAAAAAAAATATATATTCATATATAATTGAATGCATAAAATGAAACTAAATTCTATACAACTAATTTATATTTTATCAAGTAACCGACATTATTAATTTTCAATGATGTCTTGGAACGTTGATCCTATTTTTGTTGGTATGCAAAAATAGCATCACAGAATTTTTCATTGAAAAAAATATATATTCATATATAATTGAATGCCTAAAATAAAAATAAATTCTATACAACTAATTTATATTTTATCAAGTAACCGATATTATTAATTTTCAATGATGTCTTGGAACGTTGAATCTATTTTTGTTGGTATGCAAAAATAGCATCACAGAATTTTTCATTGAAAAAAATATATATTCATATATAATTGAATGCCTAAAATAAAAATAAATTCTATGTAACTAATTTATAATTTATCAAGTAACCGATATTATTAATTTTCAATGATGTCTTGGAACGTTGATCCTATTTTTGTTGGTATGCAAAAATAGCATCACAGAATTTTTCATTGAAAAAAATATATATTCATATATAATTGAATGCCTAAAATAAAAATAA
>NW_026974115.1:0-8072 GCF_034640455.1 Diachasmimorpha longicaudata | reverse complement strand
CACTCACGTGTGATATCTCTCTCTCTCTCTCTCTCTCTCTTCTCTCTCTCTCTCTCTCATCTCTCTCTCTCTCTCTCTCTCTCTCTCTCTCTCTCTCTCTCTCTCTGTTAGGGGAGTGAATATTTAAAAAGGAAACTTATTGATTCTGGAGTTGTAAATTCCAGGGATTTCAATTTATTCACTCTCAAACTAACTATTACACGCCGAATGGGTTCTTTGTGTAATTAGTTCAGGATTTATGGAATTATTTGGAAAGAGTGAGGATGTGATGGGTGTATATAGGAAGACTTCGATTGTCGAGATTAAACACTTCACTTGATTCACTATTTTTTTGGTTTATTCAAAATAAGGGTGTACACTGTTACTCGATGTAACTACTAAGAGGTTCAAACGTCTACTAACTAACAATTTCAAAATTAAAATTAGTTTGTAAAAATGGAGGTGGTAACTCCCAAAAAATGAATGGATTTGGAGATTTCCCATTGGTGGAAATGCAAAAGAGGTGGGAAAAATAACTATATTTGGGAAACCGGTAGGGGTGTCGGTTATGGGAGGTGGAAGGGAGCAGCACCTTGGGTTTACTAGGGTAAGTGCCTCCCGTGATGAGGATTACTGAGACGAAGCGATTGGTGCAATAAAACATTATTGTGGTTCATCGTAAAAATGTAAGTTAGTTGTAAAATGGATAAAATCTAAGATGATAATTGAAAATGTGGACGAAGGGTCCTCTCTAGAGTTTGATAAAAATATAAATACAGCAATAAAACAATTGAGGGGACAGCTGTACTGAAGATTGAAAGTACCTTTGTTTTATGGATTTATGAAGGTAGGGAAATAGGTCCCCTCGGAATAAAAATAGTTTTTTAGGAAAATTAATGTAGAAATGAAATGATGAGAAATACTAAAAAATTGAGAATGTGAAACATGACACGCAACATACTCCCCCGTTGAGAGCATTGCGATCAAGTCCCTGTAGTAGCAGTGATTGGATCTATTGGTAAAGGTGCGAGTCGTCGCACATTCCGCTCCATGATGTTGGTGGAGGTTTTGACCTTCACCTTGCGGATGATACCATCTTCAGCTGGGAACACTTCGGTGATGCGCCCCATGCGCCATTTGAGAGGAGGCAAATTGTCGTCTCGGAGCAACACCAATGAGCCAATGTTAATATTATGACTGCCTGAGGTCCATTTATGGCGGACGTTGAGTTCGGATAGATATTCCTTGTGCCATCGATTCCAGAAATGCTGCTTCATCTGCTCCAGATGTTGCCAGTGAGATAGACGGTTGGATGGGGTTTCCGACCAGTCTGGAGCTGGGAGGTCTGTTGTTGGTCCTCCATGTAGAAAGTGAGCTGGGGTGAGCGCAGAAAAGTCATTTGGATCCGATGACATGGGCGTGAGGGGTCTGGAATTGAGGATTCCCTCAATTTTAACACAAAGTGTGTTAAGCTGCTGATAGGTGAGCAGCTCATTGGCGATGACTCTCTTCATATGATGTTTGCAGGATTTCACGGCAGCCTCCCATAGGCCACCGCAATGTGGAGATATTGGAGGTATGAAGTGCCACTCGATACCCTGGTGTGTGAGGTTCCTTCGGATGAAGTCTTCATGTTTTTCATCCGTGATGAGACTATGAAGTTCCTTTAGTTCATTATGGGCTCCAGTAAATGTTGTGGCGTTATCAGAGTGGAGTGCCTTACAAGAGGGATGCCTGGAGATGAACCTGCTGAGAGTGGCCAAGAACTCTTCGCTCGTGAGATCACTGACAAGTTCTATATGGACAGCCTTTGTGCTGAAACAAACAAAGATGCAGACCCAAACCTTGATCCTATTACGATTGCGAAGTTTCCTTTCCTTGATGAAGAAAGGGCCACAGTAGTCCACTCCTGTATGTGTGAATGGTCTTGATTGTGTGATACGTTCGCGAGGTAGATTGCCCATGGGATAGCTTACGGTTGGAGGATTCACTCGGGCGCAACTGATGCACTTGTTGATGAGGAATCGTGTCTGATTGCGTCCATCCATGGGCCAAAAACGTTGTCTTACTAAATGAAGAGTGTTTTGGATTCCTGAATGTAAGCTGAAGAGGTGTGTTTCCTGGATGATGAGGTTGGTTATATGATGTCCCTTGGGCAGCAGGATTGGATGGATTCCATCGAGAGGCAACGTTTTGTGTTTTTTAAGTCGTCCACCGACTCGTATTAGATGATTCTCATCAAGCTGAACACTGAGGTTGATGAGACGACTCTTGGGATGAAGAGATTTTCCTTCTTGAAGCAATCTGAGTTCTGACTTGAAAGTTTCTTGTTGAAGCAGTTGGAGAATCAGAATTTCGGATCGTTTCAACTCCTGAAGGGTCAGATGAGAAGATTTAACCTTGGTTTTCCAACGAAGACACAAGGCCATGATCCTCTTGAGCCGTTGAAAGGAGGAGTAACGTTGAAGAAGAGGATTCCTGGGTGGAGATGACACTAGGAGTACTGTAGCCTTTTTGAGTTCAGGAAGGTCTATTGGTTTCCCGATGTTGAAGTGTGGCCAATGTTCTTCATCCCCTTGAAGCCAGCTGGGTCCATGCTTCCAGAGATCGTTTTGGAGAAAGACTGAAGAGAGTTGCCCTCGAGATATGGCGTCTGCGGGATTTTCGTGTGTTCGAACGTGTTTCCAGTTAGTAGGATCGGTTAGCTCTTGGATTCTGGCCACTCGATTGGCCACAAACCTTTGGAGAAGATGAGGAGGAGTTTTGATCCAATGAAGAACAACTGTTGAGTCAGACCAAAAAATTGCTCTTCCTGGTTCGATGTGTGTAGCCTTCTTCACGATGTCATATAGTTTGGAAAGTAACTCTGCTGCACAGAGCTCTAGACGTGGAGTGGTTTGCTCGCTGGTGTGATTGATGGGCGTGATGCGTGATTTAGCACAGTACAGATTGACCTGTACCTCTCCAGTCGGGCTGATGGAACGTAGATAGATGCAAGCACCATATGCACGGTTGCTAGCATCACAAAATCCATGAAGATCAAATTGTTCACTGCTGATGGCCTGACGTCGAAATTGGATTTCATTCAGCAGAGGTAGCTGTGAAACAAATTCATGCCACTGAGTGTAGATTTCAGTAGGCACTGAGTCATCCCAATCTAGTTTGAGTCGCCAGAGCTGCTGTTGGATGATTTTGGCGTGTGTGATGACTGGGTTGAGCAGACCAAGTGGATCGTAGATGCGGGCTACATCTGAGGCAATTGTCCTCATGGTGGTGGTGTCTCTAGTAGCTATTGGATTGACGGTATATACAATGCTGTCATTTTTCGAATCCCAGCGGACACCGAGCGTTTTAAGTGCTGAATCAGCTCCTCCGAGTAGCTGGATATTCACTGTGGATTCTGGGAGACCATGGAGGACATCTGGAGAATTGGAGGCACATTGCCTGAGATTGAATCCCCCTGTCTTTAGAAGATCGATCATCTCGTCTCTAAGTTGTAGAGCTTCTTCAAGTGTGCTGGTGCCGGTGAGAAGGTCATCTACGTAGAGATCTTGTTTTAGTTTTGCTGAAGCAAGAGGAAATCTTTCCCTCTCATCGTCAGCGAGTTGATGCAGACATCTGACTGCGAGATAAGGAGCTGGGGCGAGTCCAAACGTCACTGTTTGCAACTCGTATGTTTGAATTTGTTCGTGCTCCCGCCAGAGAATGCGTTGAAATTTTGTATCTTCAGGTCTCACAAGAACTTGACGATACATCTTTTCGATGTCACCGGTCAGGATGAAGTTATGAGTTCTGAAGCGGAGGACGAGGGACAGGATGTCGTCTTGTATGGTCGGCCCGACCATGAGTGCATCATTCAGGGAGATGCCAGTGCTGGATCGTGCTGAGCCATCAAAGACGACGCGAGTCTTAGTGGTGAGGCTGGTCTCCTTGAAGACCGCGTGGTGTGGAAGGTAAAAGCCCTCTTCCACTTCCGTGTCGATTTTTCTCATGTGACCGAGTTGCTTGTATTCGTCGATAACAGCAGTATAGTCAGCCATGAGGGTTGGATCCCACTGGAATTTTCGTTCCAGTGCGAGGAGTCTGCGTTTGGCTTGAAGGTAGGATGTGCCGAGTAGTTCTTTCCTCTGGTTGAACGGGAGGGCCACCACATAACGACCTTCTGGAGTACGCGAAACATGCTTTTGAAAATGTTGTTCACATACCTGCTCGATTTCGGATTGATGGCTTGCCTTGATGCCGATGTCCTCAATCTCCCAGAATTTCTTGAACTCCTTGATGATATCGGTGAAATGACATCTAGCCATTGAAGTGTCGATATCATCGTTGACGTTGCCGCAGATGATCCATCCTAGTTGAGTCTTCTGAAGATAAATATCTGATGCCTTGGGAAGCTTAATCAGCGAGTTGATGCAGACATCTGACTGCGAGATAAGGAGCTGGGGCGAGTCCAAACGTCACTGTTTGCAACTCGTATGTTTGAATTTGTTCGTGCTCCCGCCAGAGAATGCGTTGAAATTTTGTATCTTCAGGTCTCACAAGAACTTGACGATACATCTTTTCGATGTCACCGGTCAGGATGAAGTTATGAGTTCTGAAGCGGAGGACGAGGGACAGGATGTCGTCTTGTATGGTCGGCCCGACCATGAGTGCATCATTCAGGGAGATGCCAGTGCTGGATCGTGCTGAGCCATCAAAGACGACGCGAGTCTTAGTGGTGAGGCTGGTCTCCTTGAAGACCGCGTGGTGTGGAAGGTAAAAGCCCTCTTCCACTTCCGTGTCGATTTTTCTCATGTGACCGAGTTGCTTGTATTCGTCGATAACAGCAGTATAGTCAGCCATGAGGGTTGGATCCCACTGGAATTTTCGTTCCAGTGCGAGGAGTCTGCGTTTGGCTTGAAGGTAGGATGTGCCGAGTAGTTCTTTCCTCTGGTTGAACGGGAGGGCCACCACATAACGACCTTCTGGAGTACGCGAAACATGCTTTTGAAAATGTTGTTCACATACCTGCTCGATTTCGGATTGATGGCTTGCCTTGATGCCGATGTCCTCAATCTCCCAGAATTTCTTGAACTCCTTGATGATATCGGTGAAATGACATCTAGCCATTGAAGTGTCGATATCATCGTTGACGTTGCCGCAGATGATCCATCCTAGTTGAGTCTTCTGAAGATAAATATCTGATGCCTTGGGAAGCTTAATCTGCCCAATGCTGAGCGCGGCGATTGAGGTGCTGGAGCCTAGTAGCAGGTGAACTGGTGCAGGTTTGTGAAACTCTGGATCCGCAAGTGGTAAGTTTGGAGGTATCTCCATGACTTCTCTGTCCACTTGCTCGGTGGGAAGTAGACCAGAAATCCTTGGTATTATGAGGAAGCTCAATTCTCGTTTGAAGCCGTTGAGACGAGATGCAATCGTTGTGTGGATTTTACGATGTACCACAGTTGATAATTCATTCAAGGCTCCAATTGGGATTGAGCAACTGAGCTTATTGATCCCTAATTTGTCTGCAAACTCTTCCGTAATGAAGTTCTTTGTCGACGCAGTGTCGATAAGTGCTCGACATTGGAGTGGTCGTTTGGCGTTATTGAAGATGTTGACCATTGCCGTTGGGAGGACATCCTGTCCAGATGATCCAAGTGGAAGAGACATGGCGATTGGTGTAGGTGTAGCCTCCGGATATAGTCATGCATCAGACCTTGAAGATGACGCAGCCTTTTCAAAGTGGATTTTTGTGTGATGTTTCTCCTTACAGATCTTGCAGCGGCTGTTTGAAATACATTCTTCATAACCGTGTCCCTTGGAAAGACAGTTGAGACAACGATTTTGGTTACGAATTAATTTATCGCGTTGAGGAATGTTCATTTCGTCAAATTTAGGGCATTCATATATCCTGTGGCCTACTTCTGTGCATACTGGACACTTCCTGGTGTTGGTGGTCATGAACGTCTGGGCTCTAGTAACGTTGGAGGTGCTGGAGTGGTTGGACATCTTCTGACCTCTAGAAGATGGTCTTTGCGTGGAGACCTTCGGCTGAGTCTGTGGTGTCTTTTGTTTGTTTGTTTCACGCCCAGTCGTTTGAGCACAGATGCCACGTTTTTCAATGAATTTTAGAAGTAGATTGTAATCTGGTATGTCATTACCTTCAATCGTTGTTTCCCATTGGAAGACTACTTCGGTGTCCAGTAAGTTGGTGATGAGAGTGGTGTATACGGCATTCAAGA
This sequence comes from Diachasmimorpha longicaudata, assembly GCF_034640455.1. NCBI lineage: Eukaryota > Metazoa > Arthropoda > Insecta > Hymenoptera > Braconidae > Diachasmimorpha > Diachasmimorpha longicaudata. The sequence goes on along the minus strand of NW_026974115.1, from coordinate 1,872 downwards.
GGACCTCTGCATCGCCAAAGGCATTGAGAGATTGAGCCTGTTGTCTGATGATGTTGACGATCTCAATCTCGGATTTCTGCGGCTGCTTGGAGAGGTCGAAGAGGGTTTGCCAATGTCGTTGGAGAGCTTGCCTAGGCTTGTCAAATTTCTCGTCGAGAAGCATCCAAGCTATCTTGTAATTGGCGTCTGTATACTCCAGGTTTGCAATAGCTTCAGCGGCTGGCCCGGTTACGCAATTCTGCAGATATTGTAGTTTGACAACATCGTTGGTGTATGGATCATTCCCAATACGTGCATTGTATTGGTCCCTGAACCCTCGATATTTGTCATAACTGCCCGCGAATGTGGGAAGTGAAATTTCGGGCAATTTGATTCGATATGATTTTCGAGAAGCGGCTGGATCTTGCTGCGGTTGAGCTGGTAGGAATGGTGATGGAGTTCTGGCGTTTTTTGTATTGATTAGATTTTTCATAAAACCTTTCAGATAGTGGAAATTTTCCTCGATGTCATCAGCCTCATTTTCGTGAGCGGTTAAGTTTGCTGAGTCCATCGTGTAAAGCTCCTCGTTGCTGATTTCCCATTCTCGAAATTTTTCGATGAGAGTTTCTAGTTTGGCATCAATATGCTCCGCTGTGGCGTTTGGACCTTCCCTCTCGGCCCATCTTCTATTCTTCGTCATGCGAATTTTGAAGGCTGTGCGTTTGCCCTTTAGGGTTTCGATGTTCGTCATTGTGAAGGTTGTAGCGTCACTTTCACTGTTTCGGGTTGAACCAGGTGGAGTATGGAGTGTCATGGACGTTGATGAGCTCCCCCGGTGGCTAGCAGAGCTGAACACTGATTTTTTATGTTGGATGCACTACACTGTAGGATAGGATAGAGTAGTTACGATCCGGCTCGAAGGACCAAAAATGTTAGGGGAGTGAATATTTAAAAAGGAAACTTATTGATTCTGGAGTTGTAAATTCCAGGGATTTCAATTTATTCACTCTCAAACTAACTATTACACGCCGAATGGGTTCTTTGTGTAATTAGTTCAGGATTTATGGAATTATTTGGAAAGAGTGAGGATGTGATGGGTGTATATAGGAAGACTTCGATTGTCGAGATTAAACACTTCACTTGATTCACTATTTTTTTGGTTTATTCAAAATAAGGGTGTACACTGTTACTCGATGTAACTACTAAGAGGTTCAAACGTCTACTAACTAACAATTTCAAAATTAAAATTAGTTTGTAAAAATGGAGGTGGTAACTCCCAAAAAATGAATGGATTTGGAGATTTCCCATTGGTGGAAATGCAAAAGAGGTGGGAAAAATAACTATATTTGGGAAACCGGTAGGGGTGTCGGTTATGGGAGGTGGAAGGGAGCAGCACCTTGGGTTTACTAGGGTAAGTGCCTCCCGTGATGAGGATTACTGAGACGAAGCGATTGGTGCAATAAAACATTATTGTGGTTCATCGTAAAAATGTAAGTTAGTTGTAAAATGGATAAAATCTAAGATGATAATTGAAAATGTGGACGAAGGGTCCTCTCTAGAGTTTGATAAAAATATAAATACAGCAATAAAACAATTGAGGGGACAGCTGTACTGAAGATTGAAAGTACCGTTGTTTTATGGATTTATGAAGGTAGGGAAATAGGTCCCCTCGGAATAAAAAATAGTTTTTTAGGAAAATTAATGTAGAAATGAAATGATGAGAAATACTAAAAAATTGAGAATGTGAAACATGACACTCTCGCTCTCTCTCTCTCTCTCTCTCTCTCTCTCTCTCTCTCTCTCTCTCTCCTCTCTCTCTCTCTCTCTCTCTCTCTCTCTCTCTCTCTCTCTCTCTCTCATCTCTCTCTCTCTCTCTCATATCACAACGTGAGT
>NW_026974114.1:0-8449 GCF_034640455.1 Diachasmimorpha longicaudata | reverse complement strand
TTGGCTAGACCCTGGGATGATAACACGGGGCCAGGCCTGGGACCGAACTTTGGCCAGACTTCGGTCGCCGTACTTTGGCCGCACTCTGGGCTTACCATTCGGCCCGAAATTGGCCCAGGCCTGTTGCCGAACTTTGGCCGCACTCTGGGCTTACCATTCGGCCCGAAATTGGCCCAGACCTATTGCCGAACTTTGGCCGCATTCTGGGCTGACCATTCGGCCCGAAATTGGCCCAGATTTACGACCAGAGCTGTGGCCAGGCTCCAACCGTTGCCTGTATTGGGTTCAGAATCACCAATAAATATATGAACGGTATATCTGATAAGCAGACATGTATTTATTACCTTCAACATTATACAGAAAACAGTTTTATTATGTGACAAAACTTATATTTAAATTTATTAAATCTATTGACAAAAAAACTCAGCCAATCAAAAACTTTTTTCCTCCTATCGACATAGTACATGTTTTCATCCGATTTTGGTTGAACAGTTAAAGATATGCAGTGTTTGTATCTCCAATTTTCATGAAAGATAATCACAACTATGAGATTTTTCCGCGAACAGAATATGAAAACTCAAAAAAATGATTGCAGGTATAAATTGTAGAAAAATCTTTTGTGGATTATTTTCATCCGCTTTTAAAATAAATAATCTACGTAGATCATTTGAATCCGAAATTTAATACGACATACCATATTAAGTCTTAATAAACTCTCTCTTACAATCTAATAATATTAGCAGTCAGTCTTCAGAATTCGAAGATTGTATTAACAAAATATCCAACAAAATAACGCACCAATGTTATTTTTTAAATTAGTAGTTTAGAATTGATAAATTATCGTGCTTCAATTCAAGCATGAAAACAGTCATTATAATAGCAATATTATGGATAATTTATTCCGCTATGGATGATAAGAATTAATTCTTATATCCATAGACAATTGCTGATACGAATTATCCTGATAAGAATTATTTTTTCATCTCGGAAAGACGTCCTTTTTTTACAATAATGTTTTCTCCATCTGCAACTCCGGAACACAGAATGATATTTAGTTGCATTGATTGTGTGCTAGTTCTATATAATATTGCTTATTATATTCACTCTTTCAAACAAACTTAGAAATATAAAAAAGTCTTGGATAGGATTACATATAACTAATTAATTTCAACCCTTAAATTTGAAATCTTTGGGGAATATGGACGCAGTCCGATTGTGAAACTTCAACCTTATAAATATTATTTGACTTGAATCACCAAATACTGAAAACAGCTCTCAATGGCTGAAATTACTTTCATTAGAATTTTTCTTAAAAATTAAAAATCCACTTATTATTTTTCCCTTTAAACTTTTGGACATAATATTTAATCCCTGAACCAACAACGGATATTTATTCCCGTGATCTAACTTATGAGGAAATGACATAGAAAATACTTTATTATGCTAAGATACATCACATTTTCCAATTGTTATTTCCATCTTCTGGATTTCCGACCTCGCCAGGAGAAATATAATAAATATAATTAATACTTCAATGACAGCCGAATACTAAACAATATTCATATATTAATATATATTCTGCCCAATGAAACGCCTCGCGATAAAAATATATTGATAATATAAACTTTTCCTATTAATCGTACCTTTTATCAAGAATATCACAACTAATACAATTACGAAAATGAACTAATGGAGTCATATTAACACAGTGATTTTACAATTCCATTTATCCCGGAAAAATGAAGTATTATCGATTGGTATCAAAGGAACAAACTGAATTATTCTCGTTATGATGACTTGACCCGCGTTGTCGTTCCTTACGCCCACCCTCTCGATCGCCAGAACGTGACAACCAAGTACTTACTTCTGACATTATCTTCTTCTCATCAGTGCTGGATCCTATTACCTCAATTATCACATCAATCAGTACTTTGCATACTGTAGTGTTATAAAAATTTTTCTTTTTCTTTCCGCCAGCTTCCTTTCCGTAACCAGAATAGTGCAGTGACACTGTCTTCCTCAGAACCGCAGATAGGATAGTGGAAACACATATTTTCATCTCTTTTTTATTGCTTATCAAAACTCTCATGAATAATCGCTAAAAATAAAAGAAGGGAAATTTTTTTGAATTTATGAACATGAGAAGACATCTTTGGGCTCATCGCCAGCGGGTTGGTTCTATAACCAAAGCGTTCCAGTGACGTAGACTTGAGTCCCGGTGATGAAAGATTTTTTCATCACCAGAAAACGAACCCAGTGCATGTGTCACCGCCCAATTTATTGATTTTACATAAAAAAGAAGAAAAACGATCAATTTCAGATATATTACCAGTGTTTCTACGAGATTTGGGTCCGTTGTCAATATCGCTTCGTATTCCTGGAACTTATCATCCATTTCAAATGGTAGTGGCGTAGACATCTGCTTCTGTATTTCAAGCAAGCTAGGACCAGAAGCTGGGGCTAGATTAGTGCCAATGATTGTGGTCTTGAGCTCATTCATAGACTGCTTTAAATCGTAAGCCATCCTGCGTCTTAAATTTTCGAGCTTTTCATCTAATTGCTGATCAAAGTAATCTCGAAGGGAGTTCAGGATTCGACGTTCATTATCAGCATAATGACTAGATGACAACTGGTTTTGTGGTCCCAGCATTTTTGGCATCTTAGCAGGGGGTACCATCATTGATCGTGAAGTTTTTGGAGTTCCTGGGCTCACAATCGAATTCAATCCGTCTTCAGCGCGTGTAGTAGACGATGCACGCCTTTTTCGGTTACCTTATGAAATTAAAGGAGGACCAAACGATATAAATTGATGGGTAGCAGCATCAGATGAAAAAAAAACTACCCAAGCCCCCACCAAAAATATATAATATAATCTAATTCTATATAAGTTCCGAATTTTGTAAAGAATGTTCAAAATATAAATTGGACCATTTTCAAATATTTATAAATATAAATTTTTTCATGCGGGAGGAACTTGGCCGATGATTGGTCATGGAATATCCGAGCCGATTTTACCTGAAGCGTTATGGACTAGTGGTGAAGGAGGTGTCAAATGAAGTTCTTTTCTTGTATTTCTCGCTGAGTCCATCGATTTTGTAGGTGACTGCAGAATTCCATCGGAGGAATCATTGCTCTCAGATTCATCAGTTTCGACGTCTTTAAGCAAAGTAATATTCTTCCTTGACCGCTGTTTAAATGATAAACATGCACCTGGAAATTATTGAAAATGATGATTTATCCCTGACCGGATCATTTAATTAACACGAACTTAGAATTACGTGCTACAGTCCCATATTACCTCAAAATTGATTTATTACCTGTTGGTACAGATCGCGATTTACTCGACATTTGCAAAAAGCCAGAATTATTTTGAGCCTTTGAGGCTCGAATCTCCTCAGGATTAGCTATAAGACAATCATGATTTTCGTCTTCAGAGTCAGATCCACTCTGGTAAATGCTTTGAAATCTTGTCTTTGGTTTTGCTTGTATACCTACGAAATTTTACAAGTTTGTAGTGAAGTAGTAACACAACGTAAGTTGTCTCCAGCCTTTGTTTTTTATAGCTATTTCAAAGTGGGGAAAGAATGCATGCATTTGAAAAAATATTTTTTTTGTAGAACCTATCGCTCCTACAAAAAAGGTTTCTATCAAAATTTTACCATTTTCCGTAGATGTTCACTTTGATTTACCTCTTCACAACAGAATTATAATGCTTTCCTACATAAGAGATGGTGGGGAAAAATGGAACGTTTCTCGTCCCCTCAACATTCCAATGCTTTTATGTATAAACAATCATATCAAGTGTAAATCATAAATTTTCCACTTTATCTTGTTCGCACGTAGTGATTTCTGTTAGCGACTCAATTTTTTGATGAGTAAAGAATTGCAATAAAAAAAAATAACCTAATATTTTTCGACCACAACATAATAAAAATTTTCTTATAAAATCATTCAATGCGATTCTCTCTTAAAACGATGTTTCGAGACAAATACACATGTAATGACTGCACAGATACATAATTAATATTTATTTTGTAAAAGATTTCAAAAATTCGGTCAATCTAATTCCCAATTTAGGGAGCGATGGGTCTTTTGATGTTAAATACGAGAGTTGAATAAATTGGGGATGAATAATTGGGGTTAAGAGTGGTTATAATTGTTGATAATTGACTTTTACTTCATATTAACAGGACTTACCAGACTTTGGAGTTTGATTTCTAGGTGGAATCGGGATTTTAGTACTAAAGATGTTGTTTAGTTGAGACTTTGATGCAGTTAAGGGTTTTGCTGAAATTTTTGCTTTCGAGGAAGTTTCGGACCTCCCCCCCTTTCGATCATTTTCACCATCGGTTGTCTCACAGTTGAGAGTTACTTGGGCCTTTTTTAATCTTCTGCGACCCTGATCCAAATCAGCTGAACACAATCAACATATGATCCTTTAATATTGAAATGAACCCATCGAGCAATTCATCAAGTTATAAGTGGAGTCATTTCAATTTTTGTACCTGCTCCGGTGATGAAGCAAAATGGATAACTTTGCCAAGAGTCCTTGGGCGAGTGCAATTTTTCCAAGTAGTCGTCAAGTAGATGATATTCAGTTGTCGGTGGGAATTTACAGGTGTCTTCTTCTGCACTATTAAACCATTTTTTCGGCACCAAATCAATGCATGGTAGCCCTTTTTCGTTTTTCTCGAGAAATTCGATGACTGCGAATGGTTCGCTGAGATTTTTTGGATCGCGAGATGGATGTGAGGTTTCCGACATTTTAGGTTATGAAAAAAAATCACGATTCGTACAATTGAACCTGGTGTTTTCGAGTAGTTTCATATAAACTGATAACTTTGCAGAATGATGCATATAGCTTATTATTTAACAGAAAAAATTGCGTTTCTATTTCCATGTGTTTTGAACGGTTTTTTGTCATCACCCCACTGATGCTTCTTTTTTAGCGCCACTATTCCTTCAAAACGATTATATCACAAATATCTGTCAAACACTTAACACACATTTAATTCACATTAAATTCTCACTTCTTGTAATTTACCGTCAACTTAGTTGGTGAAATCCGAATTTGAGACAAAAAGCCCGATAAACGGATGATACGAGCAATTATGAAAGGTTATGTACACGGACGCCAGATCTAACCGATTTATGTCCCACTTGCATGTAACGACTCCACTATTGAAATTTTCTAACGACCTCGATGATCGGATTTTCATGTCGATTGTTGATTTAAAACATAAAATTGTTTGTTTCTTCCACAATTTTAATCACGAGTTCAACTAAAACATATACCCTCATTCATATACCCTCTTACCAAAAAAAAACTGCATTTCACAATGCGAACAATTTTTACGTTATTTTCTAGTGGAGGAGGGATATGGCGTATTGTCGTCCAGTTACATTTAATAAAGCACATTTGTGTTTAATTTTGTGTGCCTTCTTACATGTCATTTCAGCTGCCCAGGACTTAATGTAGAATATTCCTACTCGACTGGAAAAGTCTGGATAACTAAACGCCTCTTCCCTACTACTTTCCTGGTGTCCGAAAATATATATACCAGTAAGATCATCACAAATTTTGGATTTTCCTGATTTAACGAGAATTTGTGAAATTACGAAAACTTTCTCAATATCTAGGAGTACCACGTTATTTGGATGACTTGTCGTCAAGGTTAGACCATTGATGTTGATCATATTTGATGTTAAATGAATTTCCCCATCAATTATCATCGTTGTAGGCTTTCTCGCGATAACCCAATCACTCAGTATGTGTTTCTGATTAATTACCATGGTTCCTCCAGACTCCATCTCAGTTAGTCTGTTGATAATTTGTGTGAGTGGTTTTATCGAAGAATGAACGAGTTTTTTAAATAAACCAATGTAACTCTCTCCCCAAAACGCTGAGAGCTCATTCAGAGGAATTTTAAAGTATTGGGCATCATTAGCAACGTGGATGATACTATGCCAACTGAGAACTTGAGCCCCTTCATCATTATAAACATCAGGTAACGTCTCGAAACAAATTTTTAGCAGAGATCCAGCATATTCACTCAAATCCTTAACGAATTCCTTACTGTTTAAAATTCTGCTAGCAAAGACAAATAATGAGAAATGACAACGTAAAGGTTTCGGTAAGAAATCTTGTAACACGACGATACCACAATAATTAAGGAAAAACTTGAATTGTGATGCTTTCCATCTTGAGATATTATTCACATCAAATTCTTTCCTTTGAAATTCAATAGGGATATCGGCTTTTAATGACCTCATAATACCATCAAGCCGACGAACATCAGCTAATTTGATCCTCTGGGCTGAACTTCTCGTTAGCCATTTATCCAGCAGCCATTTCATATTACCAGAATAGAATAAATGCATTAAATCTAATGGCACTTGTTTTGTCAGATCGAATCTATCCAAAGAGAGCAGCGGGGACACAGAACCTTCATAATGATGTTCTGGTTGAACTCGCGTCTCGTAGGATACTTTAGTGCGTAAATTTGCATTGGTCACTGGATATATGCGTTTTCCTCGTCTTCCACAACCTACTGTAATGCCCTTGGTGAAACACCTTCCACAGGCATAGAAGGCTCCAGGAGCTTTGTGGCAGCAAATGAATGCTCGAGCTGGCGAATCAGCCACTATTGCTACAATTTTCACCTCAAAAACCTTGTCATCAATGCGCAAACCATTTTCTTGGAGTTCATTGGCCTCTTCAACAAAATCAGTCATGAATTCTGTGGCTGATAATGGTTTCCCATCCCCACAATAAATCGCGGCAGCAAAGGGTTTGGTAGTGTAATTTGGATGCTGTATTTTTATTGAAATTGGCCAAATTTCCTTCTTAGCATTCCGGTATACCTGCATACCGTCAATATGAACCAGAAGAGAAATGTCGTTTTCTCGATAAATTTGAGTTGAAATTATTTTTCTGAGTCCCGAGGCGATTCCCAAATAAATGAATTCACCTGGAATCTCATGAACTCCTCTCATGGTTGTTAGGTGTCTGCAATGGGGAGTTTGCAAAAGCTGCCGTGTAGTCTTGGGTATTGATGTGTAACCTTCACTTCTTAAAATGGCTAACAATTCATCGATTGCTTCTGCTGTTGTAGCTCTTCTGAATTTCACTGCCCATTGATTAATTTTTTGCTCCATTCCCCGCGGTTCCAATTTGTCCAGAGTTTGTGTATTCTTGTCTCCAATGCTGTCAGTGAATACTTTGTTGAAATCATTGTCAATGTCATCTGAATCACCATCACAACCTGAGCCCCCAAGAATTGGTTCATCCCTGTCTCCAACGCTGCTATTGGATTCACTGATGCAATCATTAAGATGCTTATACGAGCCACAATCACCATCACCACCCGACCAACTATCACCACAAGCACTAGCATTATCATCGAGATGTCGAACATCGACATCTCCACTAATTTGATCCACAATAGATCCACTACGGATAGTTATTTCATTGGCTGTTGGCAAACTAACCTCTTCCTCATCGGCATTATTGCGTTCACTGTAATCCGGAGTTTTTTCTTTAGCGCCTTCTACGTTTACAGATTCTTTTTTCTTCAGTTGATGAAAATGTCTGTATTTTTTAACCCGTGAATATGAACTCTGAGACATATTACAATAGTAAAAGAGTAATATTAAAATAATAAATTGCCGCACACGACACTCATGTCTACTGCCACAATCAGACTACTCAACACGCCATCTTACGGGCTGTTGTCATAGAATGTGTGGTATACGGTGATATCCACGCATATTTTCCCCTGAAATAGTATGTTCAGAAGAAATAATGGTACCTTCGGAAGAAGGAGAATCAAAGGACGAAAAATTTAGTGAAGGAACATTCCCCATGAGAATTCAATTTTTGGAATGCTGTTCCATATGGGACCCAAGCCTGGCAAACCATGCCCCTTGTCTGCCTGGCCATGTCTCGGGGCAAGCTTGGTGACCCAAGCCTGGCAAGCCATGCTCTTTACCAGTCTGGCCATACCTCGGGTCAAGCGTGGTTGCCCAAGCCCGGCAAACCGTGCTCTTTGCCAGTCTGGCCATACCACGGGCCAAGCTTAGTGACCCAAGCCTGGCAAGCCATGCTCTTTGCCGGTCTGGCCATGCCTCGGGCCAAGCTTGGTGGCCCAGATCTGGCAAGCCAGTCTCGTGCCAGACCTGGCCCGTTTCGTGGACATTGGCATTTCCTACCTGGGCGAGACGTAGCATTGTCTTTAATGCTTTGTCATTTTATTTTTCATGTGAGTTCAACTTCGGTAATTGTACGAATTTTTCGAGCTTGATTCTTCAAAATTGTCGTAAAAAATTGTACATCAATTTTAATTATTCAGAATTGGGTTAAAACAGCTGGAATACATTATTTTTTATAGCTCAATAATTATCTGTATAGCTAACATTAGAGCCAGGTATTGTTGGAACGATCCATAAG
>NW_026974113.1:7500-8783 GCF_034640455.1 Diachasmimorpha longicaudata | reverse complement strand
CACTCACGTGTGATATAAATTGGAAAAATAAGTGATATTTTTGCTTGATGCTATTTTTGTCGGTATGCAAAAATAGCATCACAGAATTTTTAATTGTAAAAAATATATATTCATATATAATTGAATGCATAAAATTAAACTAAATTCTATATAACTAATTTATAATTTACCAAGTAACCGATATTATTAATTTTTATTGATGACTTGAAACGTTGATCCTATTTTTGTTGGTATGCAAAAATAGCATCACAGAATTTTTAATTAAAAAAAATACATATTCATATATAATTGAATGCATAAAATTAAACTAGATTCCATACAACTATTTTATAGTTTATCAAGTAACCGATATTATTAATTTTCAATGATGTCTTGGAACGTTGATGCTATTTTTGTTGGTATGCAAAAATAGCATCACAGAATTTTTAATTGAAAAAAATTATATTCATATATAATTGAATGCATAAAATTAAACTAAATTCTATACAACTAATTTATATTTTATCAAGTAACCGACATTATTAATTTTCAATGGTGTCTTGGAACGTTGATCCTATTTTTGTTGGTATGCAAAAATAGCATCACAGAATTTTTAATTAAAAAAAATATATATTCATATATAATTGAATCCATAAAATTAAACTAAATTCTATACAACTATTTTATAGTTTATCAAGTAACCGATATTATTAATTTTCAATGATGTCTTGGAACGTTGATGCTATTTTTGTTGGTATGCAAAAATAGCATCACAGAATTTTTAATTGAAAAAAATATATATTCAGATATAATTGAATGCATAAAATTAAACTAAATTCTATACAACTAATTTATATTTTATCAAGTAACCAATATTATTAATTTTCAATGATGTCTTGGAACGTTGATGCTATTTTTGTTGGTATGCAAAAATAGCATCACAGAATTTTTAATTGAAAAAAATTATATTCATATATAATTGAATGCATAAAATTAAACTAAATTCTATACAACTAATTTATATTTTATCAAGTAACCGACATTATTAATTTTCAATGGTGTCTTGGAACGTTGATCCTATTTTTGTTGGTATGCAAAAATAGCATCACAGAATTTTTAATTAAAAAAAATATATATTCATATATAATTGAATCCATAAAATTAAACTAAATTCTATACAACTATTTTATAGTTTATCAAGTAACCGATATTATTAATTTTCAATGATGTCTTGGAACGTTGATGCTATTTTTGTTGGTATGCAAAAATAGCATCACAGAATTTTTAATTGAAAAAAATATATA
>NW_026974112.1:0-8809 GCF_034640455.1 Diachasmimorpha longicaudata | reverse complement strand
AGGTTTGGCGATTTTTGCATAATTTGGGATGAATCGACGGTAATACCCGGTTAGGCCAAGAAATTGTCTGATATTTTTCTGATTGGTTGGTCTTGGAAAATTTTGGACAGCTGTTAATTTTTTTGGTTCCGGACGTACTCCATCAGATGATATAATGTGTCCCAGATAATTGATCTCTTTCTTTAAAAAGTGACATTTATCCGGTTCGAGTTGCAAACCAGCCTTTCGTAAGCGCTCACTTAAATTTTGAAACTTTCGAACATGCTCTTCAAGAGTCTGAGAATAGATCACTATATCATCCATGTAGACGAATAATTCTTTACCCTGTAATCCAATTAGGACTTTATCCATCATTCTTTGGAATGTTGGGGGTGCGTTTTTGAGACCGAAGGGCATGCGCGTAAACTCATAGTGCTGATAGGGTGTAGAGAATGCGGTTTTATGTGTGTCATTAGGATGAATAGGGATTTGATGGAATCCACTAGCAAGGTCAAAGCTTGAGAAATATTGGGCATTTCCCAACTGGTCTAATATTTCATTAATGTTTGGGAGAGGGTAGGCGTCCCCGATGGTTTTTTCATTGAGAGATCGGTAGTCAATTACCATTCTCCATCTTTTATTTCCTAAGGAATCTTCCTTTTTCGGAACTATCCAAATGGGAGAACTATAGGGCGAATCGGATGGTTTAATTATACCTCTTGCCTCTAATTCTGTACATTGTTTTATAATTTCGTCTTTGTGAATAGGAGGGAATCTATATTGTCGTTTGAATACAGGTACGTCATCTATTGTATTAATTTGATGAAAAATAGCATTTGTAGCACCTAAAGCTTCGCCATTAAGAACAAAAAGGTCTTGGTGTTGGCTAATGAGTTCAGTAATTACAGTATTTTCTGTTTCAGTCAAATGATCGAGATAGAGGAGGTTTTGTATAGATTTTGCACGTTCAGCAGTGAGTTTATCGCTTGAGACTACATTAATGGGAATAGTATCGAGAGGTGGACTTGCGAACCAATTTGGCTTGTGACTTAGATAGTCGAGTTTTTGAATATGAGAATTAGGCTCTTCTTGAAAATTGTTTTCGCGGATCAGTTCGCGCTGTGCATCAGTCTCTCCTCTACATGTTAACCAACTACACTGGCCCATCTTAATCACAGGCGTAGGCAAGGTCAAATCTTGATCACTTTGATTGATAGCTCTGATGTATGCGTTTCCTTGAATATTCAATTCTGGACTTCCAATTATGGAAACCTTGTCTGCAATGTAAATATCCGAGATAAGGCCAACCGTGGGTGAATCTTTGGTTAATTGAACTGTAAATGCACAGGAAGAATTTTTAGGAATTGTTTGATAGTCGTCGTAAGTTATTTCCATCACTACATTATGGAAAGAAAAAGTTTTAGATTCATACGAAAGAGTGGCTCTGAACTCATGGAAAAATTCTGCGCCAATAATTCCGGCCTGAATTATAGGAAGATTGTCGCTCACTACATGAAATTTTATGGAATAGTTATCAATGTTAATTAAAACGGTTCCAAGGGTTTTAATAAAATTGTCAGTAATACCGTGAAGCTCAATAATGTCTTTGTTATTCATTGGGGCGTGAAAATTAAGAGCGCTGATTTTAATTAAATTGACTTCCGCACCACTATCGATCATCATCACCGTTGGTAATTTTAATTGTGATGAGTATAATGTAACGGACGCGATCTTTGTTTTTCCAATTTGCACGTGAGCAATACGAGAATAAGGCTTTAATTCTGTCTGTCCTTTCGAATCGAGAAGTTTTTCTGCAGTAGTCCTCTCACTAGATCCATTGGGTTTTACGGGCGCGGTTAATCTGAGATTTTCAATTGATTTTTCCGTGTCTAATTGTGCTTCTTTTAGATGATGGACATCGCTAGTTTCAATTGATGATGTTTTAGGGTTATTTGATTCCGTATGTGTTCGATTGGGAGGATTTGTAGCTACGGATTCATTAGCGTTAGATAGTTGTTCAGACGCGCGCCGCGCAGTGGTGTTAATGGAACAATCGGAATTTATTTTTGTATTTTCTGTGGAAATTTTAATCTCTGATTCTACTGGGGAAACTATCGCATTAATCGGTTCGTCAGGTATACAATTAATGTTAACGTTCGTCTCTGAATTATTTTTTTCGAATTGATTATTATTAACTGAGTCCTGTACTTTTTTTAACCCCCGGGATTTCTGTCTCAATTCTTCATGATATCCGAGTCCGTACCGCATTAATGATGGTTTTTGTTCCCATAACGCCCTAAGCCCTTCATGTGTTTTGATGGCATTAATTGTTCGTGCTCTTTGATCGACGTATAATTCTTCTATGGTTTTGATCGGGATTTTCGCTAGATCCGCTCCGGAAATATTTATATTACTATTAATTGCGCTTTTCAAAGTGTCCTGAATATTTAATTTAGAACTTCGTAGTGTGCAATCGCGTTTTATTGAGTTCCCGTGGTTGTTCCCGAAGTCGAGGGGAAATTCGGTTGGATTTGATTTTCGCTCGATTGGTTGCACGGGTTTTGAGATAGTGACGGGATTTGATTCGGATTGCTCCCCGTAAACCCGCCAATATTCTGTTCGGGGAGTTGGCCATTTTTTGAATTCATTTCTTTTTGTCTGTTCATGTAAGCTAACTTTCTACAGTTACTCAAGTTATGCCCTGGCGATCGACATAATTCACAAAAAACTCCCGGTATATAGCTTGGTTTATTGCCGTTTTCCTGCCCAAAATTGCTATTACTTGAATAATTTTGAGTACCAGTATTATTAAAGGAACTAAAATTGTTTCGATTTGCAGAAAAGCGATGATTATTCCATGAACCTGGGTTGCTGAAATTCCTGGGATGATTATTGTGATATCTATTTTGAGATATTGCTTTTGAGTTACTAAACCCTTGTGGTGTTTTGCTGAACCCGTTTCGATGTGAAGTTTCGTTGTCCCGTCGATTGAAAACGCGGTTGTCCTCTTGTGGAATGTTTGCATTAACTCCAGAGCTGTGTGAGTTAGTTTGAGTTGTGCCAATAAAATTTTGGGGCTCGTGAAATCGAGTCATGTCGCGTTCGTGGATTTTATACACTTCGATTGTATTTTTAAATGTTTCATCTAGAGTCGTATGGGGTTTAGATAAGCATTGGATACGAAGCGAAGGTGGAAGACCATTCAGAAAGGCTCTAATAGTATCTTTTTCAAGTTTAGTGACATCTTCTACTGTTAAATATTCTCTTTCAAGCGTTTCAGTTTTAATTACATCAGAATAGAGGCTTTTAACGTGGTTAATGTAATCTACAACATGCTCTTGCGATTTCTTGCAAACATTCTCAAGCGCTGCTTTCAATTCATTTGCAGTTTTATAAGGATCAAAAAAGTTGCGTAAATTAGTTTCAAGTTCCAGAGGTGTTTGATATTCCAAATTTTCTAAGGTTATTCGTGCACGTCCTTTAAATTTCTGACGAACAAGTGCTAAAAACATGGGAACGGTAGACTGGTCGAGCATAGAGCATGCACGATTGCAAGCTCTCATAAATTGTGTAACTGTTATATTGTAACCGTCAAAAGAAGGTATATACGAGAGTGCATCTTTAACTGTGATTCTACTCGGAATGTAGTGCGCATTGATAGGTGTATTGCTGGGTTGTGATTGTGCAGTTTTATTTTTCAATAAATCTATGTCATTCTTAAGGGTAGCCATCTCATCCAGAATTACGTTAGTTGCCAAATAATTTTGATTTGAAATATTGGGTCGTTCAAAGTCTCCTTCCGACGGAGAATTACTAGTCTGCGTTTGACATTCTTTCAATTGTTTTACTGAAGCTTGTAGGTCTTTAATTATTTGGGCCTGTTCTTCGATTAATTTCAATCTTTCCAAGAGTTGTTGATTAAGCTCGCGGGCTTCTTCTAATTGCTCTGGTATCTCACCCACATTCGTTTCGTAATTATCCATTTTGATTGATGCAAGTATTGATATCTATATATATAAATTTTGTTAATGTATTTCAAAAATCAAAAAAAAAACAATGAATCTGTATGAATATATATATGGTAACGAGTTGAATTAATCGATTAATTTTTGAGATTTACTTTTTTTCTTTCAGAACAAAAAAAAACTCGAGTAAAATAAAATGAAGGATGAAACGAAAAACGAACATTGGTCAGTATATCGTATCTTCTAGGATGATAGGCGTTAAAAGTGCTAAAATTCATTAGATTAAAATTACGTGTGCGACCAGCCAACTAATGCAATAAAAAAAAACGAAAAAGTGACTGAGAAAAACCCCACACTTAGCACCATTTTTGTTACGTATTTCCGGTGAATTTGGTGTTATTAAAAGA
Source organism: Diachasmimorpha longicaudata (assembly GCF_034640455.1). Lineage (NCBI taxonomy): Eukaryota > Metazoa > Arthropoda > Insecta > Hymenoptera > Braconidae > Diachasmimorpha > Diachasmimorpha longicaudata. The sequence continues at coordinate 4,458 of NW_026974112.1, read as the reverse complement.
AATAAAATCTCAGTTGGTGTCATTGTTTCAATATTGTCCTTCCGTTTTTGATCTTAGTAATTTAGGGAAGCCGAAATAACAATTTTTAACCGTCGAGCGGTAGCCGATTAAAATTTGACTTGCCGATTTTAAGAAGGACATGCTAGATTGATTTATTTTAACGTTGAGAATTTACCGAAAACCGTAAATAGTGGTTAAACTTTCCTTTTTTGGAATATCAAACGACATCCGGGTAGAAAGAATAAATGTTTTCCTCACGTTACTCACTTTCGTTGTTTCTTTTATAATTAGTCCTTTGGGTCGCTGTCTGGACGGCTGCTTGGCTGGATGGATGATACGTTTTCTGTAGTCTTTTTGAATAAAGTTTTTTTTTTGATTTCACTTATTGACGTTTTCTTTTCTGGATTTCCGAGAGAAACAAAATTAATAAATATATATATATCGAACGAAAACTGTATTTTTAATCGTTGGTTCACTTCACTAAGAGTGCGGTTTGTTTTTAGATTACATTATTTAATTGTTAAATTCTCGTGGGGTTCGCAAGAGACCGTTCGTAAACGAGCATCTTGGGTCGCCTCGGCAAAATTTATCAATTAATTTTACTGAAGATTTGGAATGAAAGAGTTAATTGTTAAATTCTCGTGGGGTTCGCAAGAGACCGTTCGTAAACGAGCATCTTGGGTCGCCTCGGCAAAATTTATCAATTAATTCTATAAAAAATTATGCAATGAAAGATTCAATTGTTAAATTCTCGTGGGGTTCGCAAGGCACCGTTATTTAAACGAGCGTCTTGGGTCGCCTCGGCAAAATTTATCAATTAATTCTATTCAAGAGTGATTTTTCACGTAAGTCAACCGATAAATTCTCGTGGGGTTCGCAAGCCACCGTTCTTAAACGAGCGTCTTGGGTCGCCTCGGCAAAATTTCTCGGTATGATTTGTGTGATGGGGAAGTTAACACTTTTTCACAACACTTGGTATCACTTCTTTTTTATTCACCACAAATTCTTTACTTGTTTGAGACTTGACATGTTTAAATTTAATAATTAAAGTGAATGGTGGCTTTAGAAAAATATTTCATGTAAATGAATCTTATGTCGAAAAATGCGAAAGGTAAAATAATTGTGAGTTCAACAGTGCAGACAGCAAAATTATCATAAATTCAACGGTGCAGAAGGCCAAATTATTCTAAGTTCAAGAGTGCAGAAGGCCAAATTATTCTAAGTTCAAGAGTGCAGAAGGCAAAATTATTCTAAGTTCATAACTCACGAAATTTTTCCAAGTCCACAACTCACGAAATATTTTCTAAGTCCAAAAATAATTTGGAACTTAGTCGATTTAATGTTCCCGGAGCTCTTCGGAGAGATGACTGCTGCTGGCTGATGTTGAAGTTGAACTGCCGTTTCTCTGCGGCACTGAGACTACTCTGACCGATTATTCACCGCGTCGATCGTTGGCGCACGCTATCCAGTAGTAGGGATGGTGGGGATGCTTCGTTTAACGTGCAACTCCACTTGACTGAGAGTAGGGATGGCGCGTGATGCGTATTCATATGTTCTGTGTGTAGTCTCATCTAATGCTGTGACATTCTCTTATGCCTTATTACATTTTTCATTTTTACATTTTTAATTCTTAAAAATTATTTCTGATATTTTGACAATGATTTTTCTGTTTTAAAATTAATTTTTGAACGTGATTTTCACTATAGCTTAAATGGATCCTTTTGGCATCCTCATGGTACTACTATAAGCAATTTTTGTCTATTGACATTGTCTCTTGACAAATTTGACAAAATTCGTTTTTGACCCTATTTTTGGTCTAGAAATACGATTCTAGTATTAAAACTTTTTTGACAATTTTTTATAACATTTCAATTGTTAATAACAATAGTATTTTTCAGTAATCAGGAACAATTATTCATCCATTCAAATGTCCACATTTTATAGCATTTTTCCATAAATTTTCATTTTCTTAACTATACAACTTTCGGAGATATTGACTTGACCTTGAAAAATGTTTATTAACTTTTAATGGCGTTGTTTATAACGTGAAAAATCTAATCAATGGCTCAGTCGTTAGAGGATTCAGTGGACTATTTTTATGGATTTTTCGGTAGCAATTCGTTCATTAATTTCGTGGTTATTAACATTTACAATTAAGATCGCTAATTTATCAAAATTGACATGTTTAAATTGTTGAGTTTTGTTTAATTTTCTTTCATATTCTTGTTCTTGTTATTTAAATGCACTAATTTCGCCAATTTTAGATTTTTTAGGGGTAATTCTTAATGACATGTCAATAGACATTCAGTTTTGTCTATTGACTTTTACAATTTTTTATTACATATTTTTGTAGTTCACAATTTATGCCGTAGTTTCTATATGGGATGTTTTTGCATATGTCCCATAGGGAAAGCGCTATCAATTCTCGAACTTTATTTGCATACACCGATACAAGGATTTGAGTGTGTGTGTATAGTGTGAATTATTTAAAAATCAATATCTTCACTGTTTATGAAGATTAAGAAAAGATTTTTTTTGTTACATATCAAGGATCTACTGAACTTCCTTTTACGATTTTTCTGAATTGTTTACAGGATTTTTCATGTACGTTTTGTTTACAACAATTATATTTGTTAATAATTTTTATCATTTTTATGAATGGAATAAATAGTTTTCAATATATGGAGTCCTTTTTTGTCTGGAAACCATTTCTCTATCGTCAATAATGCGGACGCTAGAATTTTCCAAAGTTTTTGTGGACACACCGATACATGGGTTTGTATGTGTGGGTGTGTGTAAAAGTTTAAAAATGAATATCTTCACTATTTATGAAGATTAAGAAGAGATTTTTGAAATACATATTTAGGATCTACAGAACTTCCTTTTACGATTTTTGTGAATTGTTCGTAGAATATTTCATGTATATTTTGTTTACAACAATTATATTTGTTAATAAATTTTATTATTTTTATGAGTGAAATAAATAGTTTTCAGAATATGGAGTCCCTTTTGTATGGAAACCATTTCTCCATCATCAATAATGCGTACGCTAGAATTTTCCAAAGTTTTGTGGACACACGGATACATGGGCTTGTATGTGTCTGTATGAAACTTCAAAAATAAATATCTCAACTGTTTATGAAGATTAAGAAAAGATTTTTGGTGGGTGCTTACCCCGGTGATCGTTCTTTCTTTTCCACTGATTTGCATTTTGTTGTTATAAATGTTTGTTAATTGTTTATTAACAAATTCTATTTTTTCATAACTTTTCATGGCCATTGTCTTATGGAATATTTAGTTTACGTTATTTCTTGACTTTTCATGCATCCTTTTTGATGCAACAGTCGAATTTATCTATTTTTCTGAATTATGATTTCTCTTTTGTATTTAAATTATTCGTTTTTCTTTTCATTTATTTCAATCGGAGTCATATCATTCTTAGATTGACTCGTATCAATATATACGTGGAAATTTCCAAGATTTCGTCATTTTTGAGAGGGTGCGTTACTCGTCCTCGCGGTTTAACCCTGTTCTAACGTCCCAAAGCTGAGTTTCTTTTAATCATTGGTATGTGGGCTCCTGTATGGTCCCGAATTATTTTTATTTTAAGTAATCATTTATTTATTCTGTGCAATGATTGTATTAAAGGTCATCGGCTTGCGACGTCAGAGGGAGAAATACTGTTCCGTCCTCCGTCAATGTTTCTATCTTTTCATTTCTTTATTTTTATTTATATATAGAATCCTTTTGGTCATTCATCTAAGAATGTTTCGTTACATGACCTCTGGTTGATATATATGATCAGTTATTTATAGCGGTATTTATACTTTGCAATTGCTTCTATTTTTCAGAATTATGATTTCTCTTTTGTATTTCATTCTTCGTTTGTCTTTTCATTTATTTCAATCGGAGTCACATCATTCTTAGATTGACTCGTATCAATATATACGTGGAAATTTCCAAGATTTCGTCATTTTTGAGAGGGTGCGTTACTCGTCCTCGCGGTTTAACCCTGTTCTAACGTCGCAAAGCTGAGTTTCTTTCTAATCATTGGTATGTGGGCTCCTTCATGGTCCCGAATTATTTTTATTTTAAGTAATCATTTATTTATTCTGTGCAATGATTGTATTAAAGGTCATCGGCTTGCGACGTCAGAGGGAGAAATACTGTTCCGTCCTCCGTCAATGTTTCTATCTTTTCATTTCTTTATTCTTATTTATATATAGAATCCTTTTGGTCATTCATCTAAGAATGTTTTGTTACATGACCTCTGGTTGAAATATATGATCAGTAATTTATAGCGGTATTTAGTATTTATATTTGATTGATTTCATCCTTTATATTTTGCAATTGCTTCAAGGGGATATCATTCATAGAAAACGTATGTGAATACGTAACAGATTGAGTTTTTCGTGAGCTGTGGTCGCGAAGAAAACGATGTTGCATCAGTTTCCTTGG
>NW_026974111.1:0-9070 GCF_034640455.1 Diachasmimorpha longicaudata | reverse complement strand
TTCAAATTTAATTAGATATTTTTCTATAGGTTATTTATAAACAAATGAAGTTGTCAATTTTCTTAGAAAAGTCCCTCGAATTTTGCCCTCATCATTTTTAATTTTATAATTAAAAAAAAATGCTTTTAAGCGGTTTTCAAGGATTTTCGGTTTTCCCCGATTTTCCCCCGATTTGCCCCTCTATACAACTGCATTATTTTATTCGAAACTTTGTGTCTCTTTTATTGAATTAACATTCCAATTTTTCAACAAAAAAATTTCTTACAATTTCTGCAGAAAAAAATAACAAATGTGATTTATTGCCCCCAATGCAATCACAATATTCACATATATTAAATTCAAATAAAAAGGAATGAAAAATAGGATTACCCAGGTAGGAAATGCCAATGTCCACGAAACGGGCCAGGTCTGGCACGAGACTGGCTTGCCAGATCTGGGCCACCAAGCTTGGCCCGAGGCATGGCCAGACCGGCAAAGAGCATGGCTTGCCAGGCTTGGGTCACTAAGCTTGGCCCGTGGTATGGCCAGACTGGCAAAGAGCACGGTTTGCCGGGCTTGGGCAACCACGCTTGACCCGAGGTATGGCCAGACTGGTAAAGAGCATGGCTTGCCAGGCTTGGGTCACCAAGCTTGCCCCGAGACATGGCCAGGCAGACAAGGGGCATGGTTTGCCAGGCTTGGGTCCCATATGGAACAGCATTCCAAAAATTGAATTCTCATGGGGAATGTTTTTGCAAACTCCCCATTGCAGACACCTAACAACCATGAGAGGAGTTCATGAGATTCCAGGTGAATTCATTTATTTGGGAATCGCCTCGGGACTCAGAAAAATAATTTCAACTCAAATTTATCGAGAAAACGACATTTCTCTTCTGGTTCATATTGACGGTATGCAGGTATACCGGAATGCTAAGAAGGAAATTTGGCCAATTTCAATAAAAATACAGCATCCAAATTACACTACCAAACCCTTTGCTGCCGCGATTTATTGTGGGGATGGGAAACCATTATCAGCCACAGAATTCATGACTGATTTTGTTGAAGAGGCCAATGAACTCCAAGAAAATGGTTTGCGCATTGATGACAAGGTTTTTGAGGTGAAAATTGTAGCAATAGTGGCTGATTCGCCAGCTCGAGCATTCATTTGCTGCCACAAAGCTCCTGGAGCCTTCTATGCCTGTGGAAGGTGTTTCACCAAGGGCATTACAGTAGGTTGTGGAAGACGAGGAAAACGCATATATCCAGTGACCAATGCAAATTTACGCACTAAAGTATCCTACGAGACGCGAGTTCAACCAGAACATCATTATGAAGGTTCTGTGTCCCCGCTGCTCTCTTTGGATAGATTCGATCTGACAAAACAAGTGCCATTAGATTTAATGCATTTATTCTATTCTGGTAATATGAAATGGCTGCTGGATAAATGGCTAACGAGAAGTTCAGCCCAGAGGATCAAATTAGCTGATGTTCGTCGGCTTGATGGTATTATGAGGTCATTAAAAGCCGATATCCCTATTGAATTTCAAAGGAAAGAATTTGATGTGAATAATATCTCAAGATGGAAAGCATCACAATTCAAGTTTTTCCTTAATTATTGTGGTATCGTCGTGTTACAAGATTTCTTACCGAAACCTTTACGTTGTCATTTCTCATTATTTGTCTTTGCTAGCAGAATTTTAAACAGTAAGGAATTCGTTAAGGATTTGAGTGAATATGCTGGATCTCTGCTAAAAATTTGTTTCGAGACGTTACCTGATGTTTATAATGATGAAGGGGCTCAAGTTCTCAGTTGGCATAGTATCATCCACGTTGCTAATGATGCCCAATACTTTAAAATTCCTCTGAATGAGCTCTCAGCGTTTTGGGGAGAGAGTTACATTGGTTTATTTAAAAAACTCGTTCATTCTTCGATAAAACCACTCACACAAATTATCAACAGACTAACTGAGATGGAGTCTGGAGGAACCATGGTAATTAATCAGAAACACATACTGAGTGATTGGGTTATCGCGAGAAAGCCTACAACGATGATAATTGATGGGGAAATTCATTTAACATCAAATATGATCAACATCAATGGTCTAACCTTGACGACAAGTCATCCAAATAACGTGGTACTCCTAGATATTGAGAAAGTTTTCGTAATTTCACAAATTCTCGTTAAATCAGGAAAATCCAAAATTTGTGATGATCTTACTGGTATATATATTTTCGGACACCAGGAAAGTAGTAGGGAAGAGGCGTTTAGTTATCCAGACTTTTCCAGTCGAGTAGGAATATTCTACATTAAGTCCTGGGCAGCTGAAATGACATGTAAGAAGGCACACAAAATTAAACACAAATGTGCTTTATTAAATGTAACTGGACGACAATACGCCATATCCCTCCTCCACTAGAAAATAACGTAAAAATTGTTCGCATTGTGAAATGCAGTTTTTTTTTGGTAAGAGGGTATATGAATGAGGGTATATGTTTTAGTTGAACTCGTGATTAAAATTGTGGAAGAAACAAACAATTTTATGTTTTAAATCAACAATCGACATGAAAATCCGATCATCGAGGTCGTTAGAAAATTTCAATAGTGGAGTCGTTACATGCAAGTGGGACATAAATCGGTTAGATCTGGCGTCCGTGTACATAACCTTTCATAATTGCTCGTATCATCCGTTTATCGGGCTTTTTGTCTCAAATTCGGATTTCACCAACTAAGTTGACGGTAAATTACAAGAAGTGAGAATTTAATGTGAATTAAATGTGTGTTAAGTGTTTGACAGATATTTGTGATATAATCGTTTTGAAGGAATAGTGGCGCTAAAAAAGAAGCATCAGTGGGGTGATGACAAAAAACCGTTCAAAACACATGGAAATAGAAACGCAATTTTTTCTGTTAAATAATAAGCTATATGCATCATTCTGCAAAGTTATCAGTTTATATGAAACTACTCGAAAACACCAGGTTCAATTGTACGAATCGTGATTTTTTTTCATAACCTAAAATGTCGGAAACCTCACATCCATCTCGCGATCCAAAAAATCTCAGCGAACCATTCGCAGTCATCGAATTTCTCGAGAAAAACGAAAAAGGGCTACCATGCATTGATTTGGTGCCGAAAAAATGGTTTAATAGTGCAGAAGAAGACACCTGTAAATTCCCACCGACAACTGAATATCATCTACTTGACGACTACTTGGAAAAATTGCACTCGCCCAAGGACTCTTGGCAAAGTTATCCATTTTGCTTCATCACCGGAGCAGGTACAAAAATTGAAATGACTCCACTTATAACTTGATGAATTGCTCGATGGGTTCATTTCAATATTAAAGGATCATATGTTGATTGTGTTCAGCTGATTTGGATCAGGGTCGCAGAAGATTAAAAAAGGCCCAAGTAACTCTCAACTGTGAGACAACCGATGGTGAAAATGATCGAAAGGGGGGGAGGTCCGAAACTTCCTCGAAAGCAAAAATTTCAGCAAAACCCTTAACTGCATCAAAGTCTCAACTAAACAACATCTTTAGTACTAAAATCCCGATTCCACCTAGAAATCAAACTCCAAAGTCTGGTAAGTCCTGTTAATATGAAGTAAAAGTCAATTATCAACAATTATAACCACTCTTAACCCCAATTATTCATCCCCAATTTATTCAACTCTCGTATTTAACATCAAAAGACCCATCGTTCCCTAAATTGGGAATTAGATTGACCGAATTTTTGAAATCTTTTACAAAATAAATATTAATTATGTATCTGTGCAGTCATTACATGTGTATTTGTCTCGAAACATCGTTTTAAGAGAGAATCGCATTGAATGATTTTATAAGAAAATTTTTATTATGTTGTGGTCGAAAAATATTAGGTTATTTTTTTTTATTGCAATTCTTTACTCATCAAAAAATTGAGTCGCTAACAGAAATCACTACGTGCGAACAAGATAAAGTGGAAAATTTATGATTTACACTTGATATGATTGTTTATACATAAAAGCATTGGAATGTTGAGGGGACGAGAAACGTTCCATTTTTCCCCACCATCTCTTATGTAGGAAAGCATTATAATTCTGTTGTGAAGAGGTAAATCAAAGTGAACATCTACGGAAAATGGTAAAATTTTGATAGAAACCTTTTTTGTAGGAGCGATAGGTTCTACAAAAAAAATATTTTTTCAAATGCATGCATTCTTTCCCCACTTTGAAATAGCTATAAAAAACAAAGGCTGGAGACAACTTACGTTGTGTTACTACTTCACTACAAACTTGTAAAATTTCGTAGGTATACAAGCAAAACCAAAGACAAGATTTCAAAGCATTTACCAGAGTGGATCTGACTCTGAAGACGAAAATCATGATTGTCTTATAGCTAATCCTGAGGAGATTCGAGCCTCAAAGGCTCAAAATAATTCTGGCTTTTTGCAAATGTCGAGTAAATCGCGATCTGTACCAACAGGTAATAAATCAATTTTGAGGTAATATGGGACTGTAGCACGTAATTCTAAGTTCGTGTTAATTAAATGATCCGGTCAGGGATAAATCATCATTTTCAATAATTTCCAGGTGCATGTTTATCATTTAAACAGCGGTCAAGGAAGAATATTACTTTGCTTAAAGACGTCGAAACTGATGAATCTGAGAGCAATGATTCCTCCGATGGAATTCTGCAGTCACCTACAAAATCGATGGACTCAGCGAGAAATACAAGAAAAGAACTTCATTTGACACCTCCTTCACCACTAGTCCATAACGCTTCAGGTAAAATCGGCTCGGATATTCCATGACCAATCATCGGCCAAGTTCCTCCCGCATGAAAAAATTTATATTTATAAATATTTGAAAATGGTCCAATTTATATTTTGAACATTCTTTACAAAATTCGGAACTTATATAGAATTAGATTATATTATATATTTTTGGTGGGGGCTTGGGTAGTTTTTTTTTCATCTGATGCTGCTACCCATCAATTTATATCGTTTGGTCCTCCTTTAATTTCATAAGGTAACCGAAAAAGGCGTGCATCGTCTACTACACGCGCTGAAGACGGATTGAATTCGATTGTGAGCCCAGGAACTCCAAAAACTTCACGATCAATGATGGTACCCCCTGCTAAGATGCCAAAAATGCTGGGACCACAAAACCAGTTGTCATCTAGTCATTATGCTGATAATGAACGTCGAATCCTGAACTCCCTTCGAGATTACTTTGATCAGCAATTAGATGAAAAGCTCGAAAATTTAAGACGCAGGATGGCTTACGATTTAAAGCAGTCTATGAATGAGCTCAAGACCACAATCATTGGCACTAATCTAGCCCCAGCTTCTGGTCCTAGCTTGCTTGAAATACAGAAGCAGATGTCTACGCCACTACTATTTGAAATGGATGATAAGTTCCAGGAATACGAAGCGATATTGACAACGGACCCAAATCTCGTAGAAACACTGGTAATATATCTGAAATTGATCGTTTTTCTTCTTTTTTATGTAAAATCAATAAATTGGGCGGTGACACATGCACTGGGTTCGTTTTCTGGTGATGAAAAAATCTTTCATCACCGGGACTCAAGTCTACGTCACTGGAACGCTTTGGTTATAGAACCAACCCGCTGGCGATGAGCCCAAAGATGTCTTCTCATGTTCATAAATTCAAAAAAATTTCCCTTCTTTTATTTTTAGCGATTATTCATGAGAGTTTTGATAAGCAATAAAAAAGAGATGAAAATATGTGTTTCCACTATCCTATCTGCGGTTCTGAGGAAGACAGTGTCACTGCACTATTCTGGTTACGGAAAGGAAGCTGGCGGAAAGAAAAAGAAAAATTTTTATAACACTACAGTATGCAAAGTACTGATTGATGTGATAATTGAGGTAATAGGATCCAGCACTGATGAGAAGAAGATAATGTCAGAAGTAAGTACTTGGTTGTCACGTTCTGGCGATCGAGAGGGTGGGCGTAAGGAACGACAACGCGGGTCAAGTCATCATAACGAGAATAATTCAGTTTGTTCCTTTGATACCAATCGATAATACTTCATTTTTCCGGGATAAATGGAATTGTAAAATCACTGTGTTAATATGACTCCATTAGTTCATTTTCGTAATTGTATTAGTTGTGATATTCTTGATAAAAGGTACGATTAATAGGAAAAGTTTATATTATCAATATATTTTTATCGCGAGGCGTTTCATTGGGCAGAATATATATTAATATATGAATATTGTTTAGTATTCGGCTGTCATTGAAGTATTAATTATATTTATTATATTTCTCCTGGCGAGGTCGGAAATCCAGAAGATGGAAATAACAATTGGAAAATGTGATGTATCTTAGCATAATAAAGTATTTTCTATGTCATTTCCTCATAAGTTAGATCACGGGAATAAATATCCGTTGTTGGTTCAGGGATTAAATATTATGTCCAAAAGTTTAAAGGGAAAAATAATAAGTGGATTTTTAATTTTTAAGAAAAATTCTAATGAAAGTAATTTCAGCCATTGAGAGCTGTTTTCAGTATTTGGTGATTCAAGTCAAATAATATTTATAAGGTTGAAGTTTCACAATCGGACTGCGTCCATATTCCCCAAAGATTTCAAATTTAAGGGTTGAAATTAATTAGTTATATGTAATCCTATCCAAGACTTTTTTATATTTCTAAGTTTGTTTGAAAGAGTGAATATAATAAGCAATATTATATAGAACTAGCACACAATCAATGCAACTAAATATCATTCTGTGTTCCGGAGTTGCAGATGGAGAAGACATTATTGTAAAAAAAGGACGTCTTTCCGAGATGAAAAAATAATTCTTATCAGGATAATTCGTATCAGCAATTGTCTATGGATATAAGAATTAATTCTTATCATCCATAGCGGAATAAATTATCCATAATATTGCTATTATAATGACTGTTTTCATGCTTGAATTGAAGCACGATAATTTATCAATTCTAAACTACTAATTTAAAAAATAACATTGGTGCGTTATTTTGTTGGATATTTTGTTAATACAATCTTCGAATTCTGAAGACTGACTGCTAATATTATTAGATTGTAAGAGAGAGTTTATTAAGACTTAATATGGTATGTCGTATTAAATTTCGGATTCAAATGATCTACGTAGATTATTTATTTTAAAAGCGGATGAAAATAATCCACAAAAGATTTTTCTACAATTTATACCTGCAATCATTTTTTTGAGTTTTCATATTCTGTTCGCGGAAAAATCTCATAGTTGTGATTATCTTTCATGAAAATTGGAGATACAAACACTGCATATCTTTAACTGTTCAACCAAAATCGGATGAAAACATGTACTATGTCGATAGGAGGAAAAAAGTTTTTGATTGGCTGAGTTTTTTTGTCAATAGATTTAATAAATTTAAATATAAGTTTTGTCACATAATAAAACTGTTTTCTGTATAATGTTGAAGGTAATAAATACATGTCTGCTTATCAGATATACCGTTCATATATTTATTGGTGATTCTGAACCCAATACAGGCAACGGTTGGAGCCTGGCCACAGCTCTGGTCGTAAATCTGGGCCAATTTCGGGCCGAATGGTCAGCCCAGAATGCGGCCAAAGTTCGGCAATAGGTCTGGGCCAATTTCGGGCCGAATGGTAAGCCCAGAGTGCGGCCAAAGTTCGGCAACAGGCCTGGGCCAATTTCGGGCCGAATGGTAAGCCCAGAGTGCGGCCAAAGTACGGCGACCGAAGTCTGGCCAAAGTTCGGTCCCAGGCCTGGCCCCGTGTTATCATCCCAGGGTCTAGCCAAGTTCGGCGCGAGTTTGGCTGGAGCCCGGGTGCCGAGCTACGGCAGCTCGGCGGCCGTGCTTGTACCAAGGTTGGCCCATTCGTTTTTTCCTACCTGGGTAGTGGGACTCCTTCCGGGTCTGTTAAACCCTCAAATCCCAGTGTATTGTATTCCAATAAAGATTTAACATCTCCCTGTTGTTCAATTGTACCTCACACGTTGCAAGGCGTGGTGTTGTATCGTCCGTGCAATTCACACGCGTCCCACGACGTGATCTCTCGTTCGTGTGGGTAGACATAAACACACGTTCCTATGAAAATTCCAGGCGATCCACCATTGATTTTTCAAAATGAAAATCACTTTGAACTTCTCGACAAAATTCATCCGTTCGTATGAAATAGACCTCAGCCGATACAATCTTTAGAGCTTGTTAAATCATTGATAAAAAATACTCGGGGGAAGGGGGGGATGTGGGGTGGGAGAGAAGCCATAAAATCTCAACTTTTTTAATGTAAAACGTGTCGAGTCAGTCAAGAGAACCAAGACAACATCTGCAGCCGTTTGTCAGAAGTACCGGTACAAGATGATTCCTCGTCCTCTCGCAATATTCCTGGACAGTCCCACTGATGCGTTTTATTGCCCTTCATATCGTTCTCGCTCGTGCAACGCGAATCGATTTTTACGGAGGGCTGAGGGGATATTTTTGGTCGATTTGGGAGGATCGATAGAGCAAATATTCGGTGGTACATTAAAAGAAATTTTTTATTAAAATTCTCTGACAATAATTCACTCTCGTTCCCGAAGAAAAATATTCAGTAAAAATTCTCTGAAAGTTTTACAAAATTTCCTGCCATCGGACTTCGCTCCCAAATTACGAAAAAATTTCGAAATTTTTACGGAATATTTCTCACTCCGTTGCATTAGGTAATGGTTAATGAATGATTAGAGGATGGGGTGTCATAGAATGAGTGGTAATTTACTCAGAAAAATTTATATAAAATTTCTTGACTTGAATATCCTGCCATGAAAGCGTGCATTCGCCATTCTCCTCGCGCATGAGTCTCCAATTTTTTACCTCCCCATGATTTTTTACACATTCATTTATGGGTAAAGAAGTGGAAAGCTGAGGTACGAGGCAATCTAATCGGCAGGCGTTGGGCGAGTCCACGTGATTTATCATCCACTGTCTCGTATAGTGGATTACAACTGCAAGATGCCTCGATGAAATAGCAACCGTAAACACGACATTTACTCGCGCGCTGGTGCGCGCATCTCTGATCTAGTATGAGCTGTTTGTTTGTCATCCTTTTGACAATGTCTGTCATTTAATT
>NW_026974110.1:0-9103 GCF_034640455.1 Diachasmimorpha longicaudata | reverse complement strand
CAAGCCCACCTTCGTTATCACCAAATTTTCTATATCTTTTAATGCTCTCCTTCGATTTGCCCTTAGACTAAACACAAATAAAACCACAGGTTTGATTAATACATACATATATGTGATTTTTTGTTTTTTTTTTTTGTTTTTTTTCTTTTATTTAGACACAGGGATTTTACAGGGGTCGAGTACGATAGGACGGAGAAAAAACGCCTTCGCCTATGAATGCTTGTTATAAAGAGAATATATCCCAGTGGAAACCCTTTCGTTATTTTCATGGTTCTCCGCGGGGGGCTCCGTTTGTACTTTCTCAACTGTACAAATGATCAACTGTAGAGAGAATTTTCAGACGTTGAGAGCACCGGTGTGCAGGGATTCAACTGTCGAGACAAAAAGGTAAGCTGTACATGTGGCGCTGGGTCCACTGTTACGTCCCAATCGTTCCAACTATGTAACTAGGGGGAACTCTAGCGCCAATTCAGGAATTCAGCGCCAGTTTTGAGTGTGGGAACGTTGACCGCCAAAGCTCTGATGAGCACTCCATCAGATTTAATTTAATAATTGAGGATTATTTATGTGGGGTAGGATAAATGAAATAAGGTAAACACTGATGATTTAGGGAGCACTGAACACACTTTATTTTATTAAATTCGAAATTCAAAATGATCTAAAAATAAACTCAATACTTGTGAACTAATCAAATTGAAGAGAGAAACGGCAAGCAGAAGGCTTGATCAGGAACTGACTTATCTTAAACTTAAGCTTCCAAGGGTTGGGTCTAACAACCCCCACTAATCTAAAAGTTGCGCACGCAAACTAGGCCCTGAGAAAAGGGAAAAGAAAAACGGAGAAGTGAAAAGGAGAAAAGGGGAGTATTTTGCGTCGCTGACTTTCGTCCTGGAGGGACTCACCCGAATACAATGAACAAAGGGCACCACACGTGTTACGCACATGACCCCGTAAAACTGCTGATATAAACAGAACTTGAGATCGTGTCGAGTGAGGGACTCAACCTGTCAAATAAATCCACCCCTCAAATTTAACATCTAGAAAAAATGTTTACTCCACAAGAATTTGGAAACTCATAAAATATTCTAACAAATCCCAGACCCAAACACTCAAGTCTAAAATCCCATCAACAGCTTATTTTCACTAAGAATTTATTGTTTTCCCTTGTTCATTGTATTCTCTCCCTCAATTCTCGACTCTAAATTACGTCTTATAATTTAAATTATTTAAACCGGATTGAAATTTCGCGGACTTAATCGGACGATCTATAGCGCCATCTCCAGAGTTGATGTCGGGATATTACACCTCCCCGTATATAATAAAAATTAGACTCAACAAGAGTCTAATTTTTAAAGTCTTAACAGTAGTAGTCGAACATAATAGTCTTATTTATCTACTTATTTAATAGTCTACTTATGTAATAGTATTAATAGTCTTTCAAACTCTTGATATCCTATTTCTTAAAGGACTTATTCGCTAAAAATGCTGGTTTCAACTTATTAATATGTACAGTTTTCTTACGACTATCTGACAACTTAATCACTGCATTTTCCTTGTTCAACACTTTGATTATCTCATATGGACCCAGATAATTGGCATCCAACTTGCTGGTTTTTGCATCGTTAATCAAAAATACCCAGTCTCCAGGTTCAAAATGTTTCTGATTAACAGCTCTGTCATAGTATAATTTAGATCTAAATTTCGCCATGTCCACATTATCAGCTGCACGGGCTTGTGTCTCGCGTAGCTTATCAACTAAGTCACCCAAATAGTCTCTATATATAGGTACACTGCTTTCTTTTACAAAATTGGATGGAATACGCGCCAGTCTTCCGAAAATCAACTCGTGAGGAGTAAAACCCGTCGATTCGTGGACTGAAGTATTGTATGAAAACATTGCATACTTCACCCA
The DNA here is from genome assembly GCF_034640455.1 of Diachasmimorpha longicaudata. NCBI lineage: Eukaryota > Metazoa > Arthropoda > Insecta > Hymenoptera > Braconidae > Diachasmimorpha > Diachasmimorpha longicaudata. The sequence continues at coordinate 7,191 of NW_026974110.1, read as the reverse complement.
TGTGTCCCAATCTCGATTTTTGTCAATAAAATTCTTTAAATATTCAGTCAAAACTAAGTGACTTCTCTCAAGAGATCCGTTAGTTTGTGGGTGGAAGGCCGTGGTTTTCAGTTGTTGGATTTTAAATAATTTTGCCAGATGTTTCATAACTTCGCCAATAAAATTCGAACCCTGATCTGTTAAAATTGCCTCAGGACAACCGAAAATACAAATAAAATTCTCCGTGAAGGCTTTTGCGATATTGATGGCTTTTGTTTCAGCCAGGGGTACTGCTAATGAATATTTTGTTAAGTTATCCTGAATGGTTAAAATATATCTATTGCCTGCTTCAGTAATTGGTAAGGGACCTACGATATCCAGTGCAATTTTCTCAAATGCAGTTTGGGGAGTGTCAGTTACAATCATAGGTTGCCTGGTTTTGACTCGAACTAATTTGTTTTTCTGACACGTGATACAATTTTTTATATAATTCTGAATTTGTGGCTTCATTTTCTCCCAAAAATATGTTCGTCTAATTCGATCATAGGTTTTCACAACCCCTTTATGGCCACCGACCGCAGACTCATGCATCTCTTTAATTATTCCCTCTCGTTTATCAACTTCCGGAATTTCTGTTTGATTTAAACAAACTGTAACGTGATAACCTTGAGAAAATGTTTTTTCTAGGTACATTTTAATGTTACCCCACGGAAGTTTATCAAGTCCATCACCGGTTCTCGCGATTCTAACAGTTTTGACGTCAAAATAATCCATCGTTTCCTTGAGTTTCGCGATACTAAGGCTAGTATTAGCTAAAATAGCTTTATCTTCGACCCAGTCTTTAATTATAACCAAGAAAATGTGAAAATTTCCATGTTTAAAAACAACAACATCACCAATCTCAGGTTTATCTTTCGGAAATTGATCTTTATCAGTGAGGTTTCGAATTAAGAGTTCTTGAAAAACGGGGGTTCTCGACTTGAAATCTGCAGAAACAAACGTTGCGATGTTATCTTTTTTCATAAAGATTCCATCTCGGGTTTCGCTAAAAACGTTCAATGGAATTCGGCGTTTCACTCGTTTTCCATGTTTAATGACTTTTCCTGCGTCGGGAGTATTTATTACTTCTTCGTCTGAAGAGCTCAGCTGATCGTCATAGTCACTGAGATCATTCGAAAAATCGTCTTCATCAGGAAAGTCTGGGACAAGGGTTTTTGCGTCTGAATTCGAATGAAAAATATAATGGGTACTTCGCATATGCAAAATCGGACATTCCTCGCAAACACGATCACTTTCATTGGGATTTTTCTCCTGATTCGACATTCCGTGTGACCTACTTCCCATAGATATCTCGTATGTTAGTATTTCATGCTGTTTTTCGATTATCGTTCGTAATTCGTTTGGATCATGCGTGCACGTCTTTTTTCGATTCGTTTCGTTCATAAGCATGTCGTCTTTGCTCCATGCTTCCGGGCCCGGACAATAAACCAAGAATCCATGGTTCAACGTACTAGGGAAAGGGGAAAACTCGGGTAAATCAGCGCTCTCCATGGCCAAGGATGTATCCTCTCGGTCAACAGGTCCCTGAACCATGGGGGGCTGCTGATCTTGACTTACTGCTTTTCCCTTTCGATTACTGGGTGGAGTGGATCCTCCCTGGGAGTCGATACATTCAACTGAGTTAAATGGACCACTCGGATGAGGATTCACTCCCGATTTATTAACTGGGTCATTTCGTTCGTTGAAATGAAATTGCGAAGACGTTTTTACTGGGTCACTTCGTTCAGTGAGATAAATTTCGATATCATGCTTTGATCGTTTATTCGTGTTATCGTTTGAGTGTATCCTTGGGAAGTCAAGTAACTCGTTTTCAACTAAACTCTTCGTAAATTTGATTTTCGCTATTGATAATTTTTCTAGCCCTTTTGATAACTCTATCGGATTACGTGAAAGAGCATCCGCGTTGGCATTCAATCGTCCTGGTTTAAAAATCACTTCGTATTGGTATTCTCTAAGTAACAACACCCAACGAAGTAATCGTGATGCGGGGTCTTTGATCTTGTGAGCCCATACGAGAGGTCTGTGATCCGTAACTAATTGAAATTTGGTCCCGTAAAGATAGGCACGAAAATGCTTCACAGCGAAAACTATGGCATATAATTCTTTCTCTATCACCGAATAATTGAGCTCAGCTCCTCTTAACAACCTTGAGGCATAAGAAACAGGTAGGTCCGATCCTATTTCACCCTGACTGAGGACGGCTCCGAGGGCATAATGCGAAGCATCTGTTGTAACTATGAAAGTTCTTTTGAAGTCGGGGAACTGAAGGATAGGTTCTTTACATAAAAGGTCTCGTAAATGCTCAAACGCGTTTTGACATTCGATGCTCCAAACGAAAGTTGCATTTTTCTTCAGTAACTGGGTCAGTGGGCGAGAGATTCGAGCCAAATTGGGGATAAAGCGCCTGTAATACCCGATGAGACCTAGAAATTCTTTGATATTTTTTACAGTTTTTGGGACGGGAAATTCCTTTACAGATTTTACTTTTCCGGGATCTGGAGTGACTCCCTTATCACTCACAATGTGACCCAGATAGGCAACGCTAGTTTGTAAAAATCGGCACTTATCAACCTGTAACGTCAATCTACTTGTGCGGAGTCTCCCCAATAATTTAACGAGTTTTCTCTCATGGTCCTCTAGGGACGATGCATAAACAACGATATCATCTAAATAAACAAATAAGTCCACACCTTGGAGGCCCGTAAGCACTTGATCCATCAACCGTTGGAAAGTTGCTGGTGCATTTTTCAGACCAAATGGCATTCTCGTATAGTGATAGTGTCCGTTGGGGGTAGAGAAAGCAGTTTTGATTTTGTCAGTCTCGTCCATAGGGATCTGGTGGAAACCAGAAGCAAGGTCAAGGACCGAGAAGTACTTTGCACCTCCCAATTGGTCCAAAATGTCAATTATGTTCGGGAGAGGGTAAGCGTCGGAAATAGTTTTTTCATTTAAATTGCGAAAGTCTATGACCATTCGCCACCTTTTGTTGCCAGCTGAGTCAGCTTTCTTTGGCACAATCCAAATTGGAGAATTATAAGGAGAAGATGAGGGTTCAATAATATTTGACTCTAATAATTCTTTAATCTGTTTTTGAATTTCCTCTTTGTGAATTTGAGGAAATCTGTACTGTTTAGTAGAAATCGGGATGTCATCTGTAGTGGGGATTTTGTGCATCATGACATTCGTGCCTTGTAAATGATCGCCCGGGAGCTGGACTTGATAAGGGAATTTTCTGAAAATCCTGAGTATACTTTGTTTTTCCTCTGAATTAAGATTTTCAAGATGTAGATTATCCGCGAGTTTCGCCATTCGTTCCTCTAGAGTTTCGGATTCAAAATTCAGACACGTTTTAATGGGTTTCTCCGATACATTTTCAATTTCCTCAAGATATTGCGCAGGAATATGGAGTTCTACTTCCCCCACGTTGCAATTAATAACATAAATCCAAGCTATCCCCTCATTATTCGTTACGAATGCTTCTCCTCCGTATAAATTCTGTCCTAAATTCAAGTTGGGTAAATATCCTTGTTTTAATTCGGGATTCAATATTTTTATTCCCACTTTCTTTTTGCAACGTGCTGGAACTGTTACCCTCGTTTGTAACAATGGAATTGTTATCTTCCTATTATTGACCCGTACACAATTGTCAGCAAAGCATAATGTGGCTTTTTCGTTTCTCAAAAATTGCGCGCCTAAAATGCCATCATACTTTATTGGGAAATCTGCACGAACTACCTGGAAGACGCATGGAATGGAATTTATCATGATCCTAACTTCGCCAATTGTTTCATCAGATCCTGAGGTTATGCCTGTCAATAGAAAGTTCACACTTTTATCAATTTGAACGTGTGGTCGCAACGAACTCTCCTTCAACAGGTTAATATCCGCCCCAGAATCTACAAGGAGTCAATTTTTCATATTTACCAGGTCATCGCTCGTAAGAGCGACACAAGGGGATGCATGCAGATGAGCCCGATTAATATTAATCGATGCCTGTTGAGCGCTAGTCTTATTGCCCGATTGAATGTTTTGTCTACCTGAATCAAATTTATTTTGAGTGGAACGACATCTCAGCGTTGAGTGTCCTGTTGCTTTACAATTAATGCAATATCCCGGCTTCCATTTGCTACGACATTCGTTTGACATGTGACCGATTTTACCACAAGAGAAACAAGTTCTGTTTTTTGTGTGAATTAAATTCTCCGATTTTCCCTTATGAGTTTCTGCTACGTTTACTTTAGCATGAGAAGACCTATGGAATCGCTGGTGTGAATTGTACGGCGCGTGATTCTTAAAGTGACGGTTCTGAAAATTTTGCATCCTGTTAGATGAACTGACTGACTCATCTTTGAAAAGATCGTTTCGTTGTTCGATCTCTTTCTGTTTTTCAATCGCAATTTTGATGGCTGCCGCAAAGGTAGGGGGTTCTTTGCTTGAAACAGATGTACTGAGTTCACCTCTCAATCCGCGAATAAAACTGTCACGAGCACCTTCCTGTGTAGCTGCCAAAAGTGCAACCGACATGTCACGAGAATATTTCTCATGAATCGATTCAGTTATTCCCTGAACTAGAACATTGATTCTCGCTACATAATCAATTATTTTCTCATTCGGTTTTTGATGAACGTTAGCGAGTAATCCCTGCCATTGTGACAATGTTTGACATGGAGCGAAAGCCTGTTTGAGAGTGGCAAAGATGTCTTCGAGGGTAGTGTTCTGACCTATATATTCGCTAGCCGTTCCGGTAATTCTTGATTTAATCAATTGTGTGAAATACATCCGATGCTCGGGAGAAGCGAGTGAGACTGCGTGTTTACAGAGATTGATAAAATTATTTACCGGCATACTCTGCCCATTGAAAGTCGGTATTAAACTGGAGATGTCCTTGATGGACATTGTCTGGCGTGATTCTCGGTTGCTCGAGTCTACCTGGTTTCCGGATACCCGTCCAGATGTAATAGGCGAACTACTACTCGCGGCTGTTTGACTGGCTGAGTCTATAATTAATGAATTATCGGCCGTTCGTGTCGATTCCCCACTTAGTCTAGCTCTTCTACCTTTAGTAGGTGCCATTTTATCTAATCACTTATTCAATAATTATCGTAATAAACTAATGTTTCTCTCTTCGTGAATTAATAAATTTTCGAATGTGCTCTCTAAAAGGTATGGTCAAGGCTGCGGCCTATAATCAGATGTATCTCTTTGCTACTCAGTAAAACCGCAGAAAACCTGAGCAATACCCTGAAATGACCATCCTCGACATATTACTTATCACTAGACTTACAGTTTCTGTCGTTACAACTAATCCAAATGCTGATGTTCTCACTGTAATCTTTCACCTGAGATTTCACTGATTGCCCATAAACTTTCACTCAACACTACACTGAATTGTACTTGATGAATCTGCGCTGCTCGGTCCGCCGTGAGCATCCGTGAACTCCTTCGGCTCCAGTTGGTCCAAGGTCCTTCGTCTGCGTTCGCTGGAACTCTGCTGAGGCTATTGATATTGAGTTGATAATAGCCGACTCTCGTTCTGATTCACGATGAATACTCATCACCATGAGTTTCTCCAACTCCAATCTCGTTCAGCTTCCCAATAGAAATAGGTTGACTGTCACGTAAATTCAACGCTTGAATTGTTCAAGTTCCAATTTTAAATCTTGATGAATGTGGTCATCCCACCGCTGTCACCAATTGTTACGTCCCAATCGTTCCAACTATGTAACTAGGGGGAACTCTAGCGCCAATTCAGGAATTCAGCGCCAGTTTTGAGTGTGGGAACGTTGACCGCCAAAGCTCTGATGAGCACTCCATCAGATTTAATTTAATAATTGAGGATTATTTATGTGGGGTAGGATAAATGAAATAAGGTAAACACTGATGATTTAGGGAGCACTGAACACACTTTATTTTATTAAATTCGAAATTCAAAATGATCTAAAAATAAACTCAATACTTGTGAACTAATCAAATTGAAGAGAGAAACGGCAAGCAGAAGGCTTGATCAGGAACTGACTTATCTTAAACTTAAGCTTCCAAGGGTTGGGTCTAACAACCCCCACTAATCTAAAAGTTGCGCACGCAAACTAGGCCCTGAGAAAAGGGAAAAGAAAAACGGAGAAGTGAAAAGGAGAAAAGGGGAGTATTTTGCGTCGCTGACTTTCGTCCTGGAGGGACTCACCCGAATACAATGAACAAAGGGCACCACACGTGTTACGCACATGACCCCGTAAAACTGCTGATATAAACAGAACTTGAGATCGTGTCGAGTGAGGGACTCAACCTGTCAAATAAATCCACCCCTCAAATTTAACATCTAGAAAAAATGTTTACTCCACAAGAATTTGGAAACTCATAAAATATTCTAACAAATCCCAGACCCAAACACTCAAGTCTAAAATCCCATCAACAGCTTATTTTCACTAAGAATTTATTGTTTTCCCTTGTTCATTGTATTCTCTCCCTCAATTCTCGACTCTAAATTACGTCTTATAATTTAAATTATTTAAACCGGATTGAAATTTCGCGGACTTAATCGGACGATCTATAGCGCCATCTCCAGAGTTGATGTCGGGATATTACACCACATGTACAGCCACATTTTTGTCTCGACAGTTGAATCCCTGCACAGTGGTGCTCTCACCGTTTGAAAATTTTCAGTACAGTTGATCATTTGTACAGTTGAGAAAGTACAAACGGAGCCCCCCCGTACTTCACGCCGGGTAACGGGCCCGCCACCTGTAATACCGCGGGGCCAAACTGTGATGTAACACATATATGGTACAATACCTACATTGCCGATTGGAGTAGATGATTGTAATTGCTTGAAATTTGTGCTTCCCATGCATATAAGTTTAAAATCGAACACTTCATGTTTTAATTAGTTTATCGGTTTGGAGATACATGTTCTAAAATAATCAGTTTCCAAAATTTTTGTCAATGGAATATGATTAATTTCATTGAAAAATAATAATGATGAAATCAGAATTTCACACTGCTTAGAATTTTTGTATGAAACAAGATCATTTTTGCGTTGGTAAAGAAGAATTGCGGAAATGCGACGGATCAAATGTACCGATGAAAATAAATAATTTCTAACGTAGTAGATCTAGAATTGTAACTGATCAAGCGGGTTTGCTAAATAATAGCGAC
>NW_026974109.1:2500-9198 GCF_034640455.1 Diachasmimorpha longicaudata | reverse complement strand
ACTCACGTGTGATATATTTTATTTTTGGTGATTATTGGTGGATTAATAATTTTATTTATATATTTTACTAGATTAGTTAATAATCAAATATTTTATTTTAGATTAATTCATTATTATTATTTTAATTTTAAAATTTTTTTTTTTATTTTATTTTTATTTATATTCTATTATTATAATAATTATTTATATATTAATTATTTTGAAATTTTTAGTTTTTTAAATTTTCAAAATCAGGATTTTATTTTATATAAAAATTTAATAATAGATTATTCTTTAAGTTTAAATATTTATGTTGTTATTTATTTATTTTTTACAATAGTGTGTTCAGTATTAATTTGTTTAAAAGTAATAGTTCCTTTACGTCAAATTTTAAAATATTAAATGAATAAATCAATTTTAAAATCTAATAAAATTTTAGAAATTTTGGATAATTCATTAATTAAACTCCCCTCCCCAGTAAATATTAGATTATGATGAAATTTTGGATCATTATTAGGTTTATGTTTATTAATTCAAATTATTTCTGGGTTATTTTTATCTATACATTATACTGCACATATTGAATATTCATTTTTTAGAATTATTCATATTATTCAAGATGTAAATAATGGGTGGTTAATACGTTTAATTCATATTAATGGGGCATCATTTTTTTTTATTTGTGTTTATATACATATTGGGCGTGGGTTATATTATGGTTCATATAAATTTGTAAAAACATGAATAGTAGGGGTTTTAATTTTATTAATTATAATAGGAACTGCTTTTTTAGGGTATGTATTACCTTGAGGTCAAATATCATTTTGAGGGGCTACTGTTATTACAAATTTAATATCAGCATTACCCTATGTTGGTTCAATATTTGTAGAATGATTATGAGGTGGGTTTTCTATTAATAATGCTACTTTAAATCGATTTTATACTTTACATTTTTTATTACCTTTTATTTTATTAATAATTGTTATTATTCATTTAATGTTTTTACATGAAACTGGGTCTAATAATCCTTTAGGGGTATCTAGAGATAATTATAAAATTATTTTTCATAGATATTATACTTATAAAGATTTATTAGGATTTATATATTTTATTATATTTTTTATATTTATTATTTATGAAATACCTTATTTTTTAGGAGACCCAGAAAATTTTATTATAGCAAACTCTTTAGTTACTCCGGTTCATATCCAGCCAGAGTGATATTTTTTATTTGCTTATACTATTTTACGTTCTATTCCAAATAAATTGAGGGGGGTTATTGCTTTATTAATGTCTATTTTAATTTTATTAATTTTACCATTTTTACATAAAAATATATGTTTTTTAGGTTTAGCTTTCTACCCATTTAGACAAGCTTATTTTTGGATATTTGTTAATTGTGTAATTTTATTAACTTGATTAGGTAGTCAATCTGTTGAGCAACCATTTATTGATTTGGGTATGAGAGCTACAAATTTTTATTTTACTTTTTATTTGTGTGATTATTTTAATTTACTTTTATGAGATAAATTTGTAAAAAATTAGATAATGAACTTGAATAAGTATATATTTTGAAAATATAATATAGAAATAAAATTTCTATTATCTTATACTTTAAAAAATTATTAATTCTATGGTAAGTTTTATCAATAAATATAAACAAAATAAAATTAAAATTAAAGGTAATATAAAAATTCAACAAAAATATATCAATAAATCATAACGAATACGTGGTAATGTTAATCGAGATCAAACAATAAAATAAATAAATAAAATTAAAATAAAATAAAAATTTAATATTAATAAATTATTACAAAGATATATTAAATTAAATAAAAATATTAAAAATATAATTCTAGTATATTCTGATATAAAAATTATAGCAAACCCATGTCTTCTATATTCAATATTAAATCCAGATACTAATTCTGATTCTCCTTCTGATAAATCAAAAGGAGTTCGATTTAATTCTGCCAATATTCTTAATATTATAATTATTCTAGAGGGTCACATAAAAAAAATTATTCACAAATATTTTTGTAAGATTGGGGTATTTATAATATTTAATGAATTTATTATAAATAAATTTAATAATAATGAGATAGATAAAGTAATTTCATAGGAAATTGATTGGGCGATAGATCGAATTGACCCTAATATAGAAAAATGTGAATTTGAAGATCATCCAGATATTATTAACCCATAAACTCCTATACTTAATAAACATAAAATAAATAAACTTCTTAGGTTTCATTTAAATAAATTTGTTTGGAAAGGGTAAATCATTCATATAGAAAAAATTAAAATAAATATAATAAAAGGAGCGACAAAAAAAAAATTAAAATTAGATTTTTTTGGGTAGAAAAATTCTTTTGTTAAAAGTTTTATTACATCACTAAATGGTTGAAGTAATCCTCATATACTAATTTTATTAGGTCCTTTACGGTAATGAGTATATCCTAAAATTTTACGTTCAAAAAGAGTTAAAAAAGCTACTCCAATTAAAATAAAAATAGTTACTATAAATAATGTTATAATATTGTTTACATAATAAAATGTGAATTGTTTAATATATTACTTGTAATTTATTTACTTAAATAAATTCTAAATTTATTACATGGTGTCTGTCAAAGTAATTTTAGTTTATTAATTATTTTTTAATAATTATTATTTATATAAATTCCTTTCGTACAATTAAATAATTTTATAAAAAGATAGAATCTGATCTGGCTTACGCCGATCTTAACTCAAATCATGTAAGATTTTAAAAGTCGAACAGACTTAAATTTATAAAATTTTTCATTTATTTTTTATCTTAATTCAACATCGAGGTCATAATCTTTTTTATTAATAAGATCTTTAAAAAAAAATTATGCTGTTATCCCTAAGGTAATTAATTTTATTAGTTTAAATTTTAAGATTTTTTTTCAATAATTATTGTTTATTTTAAAAAAAATTTGTTAAATTTTTTTATTACCCCAATAAAATTTATTTAAAAATTATTTTAGATTAAATTTAATTTTTTAATAAATAAAATTCTATAGGGTCTTGTCGTCTTTTTTATAAATTTAAGTTTTTTTACTTAAATAAAAATTTAAAATTATTTTATTTATAAAGTTTATACCTCATGAAATCGTTCATTCAAGGTTTTAATTAGAAACCAAATTATTATGCTACCTTTGTACAGTTATTGATTCTGCAGCCATTTAATTAATAATCATTGGGCAGATTTGATTTAAAATTAATATTCTTTAAAATATGTTTTTGTTAAACAGATGGGCATATTATTGCTTAATTCATTAATTAAATATTTAATTAATATAAATTATTATATTTAAATAATTATTTACTAATTAAATTATAATTTTTTATATTATATTATTTTATATAATAATTTAATATAAAATTAAATGTAAAAAAAAATTTTTTTAGAAAAATTATAAATTATTATATTTTTATAATTATTAATTATTTTTATTTTTATAATTATTAAAATTTTAATAAGTATTTTAAAATTAAATTTAAAGTTTATCCCTTAAATTTTTTTTATAAATTTTATTTTAAATTTTAGAATTAATTTAAATTTTTATTTATAATTAAATTAAATTTTTTTATTAAATAACTAGATATAATAAAAATTGTTTAATATTTAGTTTCTAAATAAATATTTTTAATAATATTGTTATATTAATTTATATATTTATTTAAATTTTTTTATTTCGAGATTTAAAATTATAATTTAAAATTTTAAATTTATACTGATACAAAAGTAAAAAAAAATTAATTTTTCTTTTTTTTTTTTAATGAAGAGTTTTAAAAATTTTTATTAAATTAATTATTTAATTTATTTTTATTTAACAAATTTTTTAAAAATAATTTTTTTTAAAATAAGATTTTTTTTAAATAATAATTTTATTTATTAAATTAAATTTATACTAAGTATAACTTAATATTGTAAATATTAAATTTTAATAAACTAAAATTTAATTCTAAAATTACTTTCCAGTAATTTTACTTTGTTACGACTTGTCTCAAATTATGAGAATGACGGGCGATATGTACCTATATTAATTTTATTTTTAATTTAATTAATTAAATTAATTTTAATATTAAATTCTTTTTTTTATAAAATTAATGTTTTATAAATAATTTTTTATAAAATGTAATACTTTTATTCTTAAATATCAGTTATATTATGATTTGAATTATTATTTATATTAATATTTTAATTATTTTATTTTAAAATTAAATTTTAAAACAACAATATATAAACATTATAATTTAAGTGATTTTTTTAGTTTATTATCTATTAATAAATATATTCCTCTAATAAAAATAATATACAGTCAAATTTTTTAAATTTAGTGATTTATCATTTAATTTTTTAATATAATATTTTGTTTAAATAGTAGGGTATCTAATCCTAGTTTATTAAAAAATTTTTTAATTAAATTATTGATTAATTAAATTTTTAATTTATTTATATTTTATTATAAAATTAAAATTGAATTTAATTATTTATTTTATTTTATTTTATTTGAAATTATTTAATTAATATTGAATGTTTAACCGCAATTGCTGGCACAATTTTTTATTAATATTATTTTTTTTTTTAGATATAAAGTTATTTAATAATCTAATTTTATATATTAATTATAATTATTTATTTAAATTTAAAATTTTATATATAAGTAAAAAATTAAATTAAATTAAAAATTAAAATTAAGTTTTTAAATGAAGGTTAATTAAAACATGATTTATTATATCATAATAATCCTTTTTTTCAGGCACTTCATTTTATAAAGAAGATAAATAATCTATATTAAGGGTATGAACCAAAAAGCTTGTGATATAGCTTATCTTTATTTTAATTATAATTTTAAATGAATAAATTTATTGGTTATTATTTAAAATATATTTTAAAAATTAAATTTATATATATATATATATATATATATATATATATATAATTAAAATTTTTAAATTAAATTTGAATAAGTTTTTAAATTTATATTTTGATTAAAAATTATTAAATTTAATTTAAATTAAATTTAAATTTTAATAAATTTATATAAATTTAAATTAAAAATTATAAAAATTTAAATTTAATAAATTTTATGAATTTAAATTTATATAGTTATTTAAATTAAAAATTATAAAAATTTAAATTTTAATAAATTTATATAAATTTAAATTAAAAATTATAAAAATTTAAATTTAATAAATTTTATGAATTTAAATTTATATAGTTATTTAAATTAAAAATTATAAAAATTTAAATTTTAATAAATTCATATAAATATTTATATTAAAAATTTAAGTATTTTAATTTAAATTAAATTTAAATTTTAATAAATTTATATAAATTTAAATTAAAAATTATAAAAATTTAAATTTTAATAAATTTATATAAATATTTAAGTTAAAAATTTAGGTATTTTAATTTAAATTAAAAATTATAAGTATTTTAATTTAAATTTAAATTTATATAAATGTTTAAATTAAAAAATATAGGTATTTTAATTTAAATAAAATTTAAATTTATATAGTTATTTAAATTAAAAATATAGGTATTTTAATTTAAATTAAATTTAAATTTTAATAAATTCATATAAATATTTAAATTAAAAATTTAAGTATTTTAATTTAAATTAAATTTAAATTTTAATAAATTTATATAAATTTAAATTAAAAATTATAAAAATTTAAATTTTAATAAATTCATATAAATATTTAAGTTAAAAATTTAGGTATTTTAATTTAAATTAAAAATTATAAGTATTTTAATTTAAATTTAAATTTATATAAATGTTTAAATTAAAAAATATAGGTATTTTAATTTAAATTAAATTTAAATTTTAATAAATTTATATAAATATTTAAATTAAAAATATATTTTAATTTAAATTAAATTTAAATTTTTATAAATTTATATAAATATTTAAATTAAAATTTATAGGTATTTTAATTTAAATTAAATTTAAATTTTAATAAATTTATATAAATATTTAAATTAAAATATATTTTAATTTAAATTAAATTTAAATTTTTATAAATTTATATAAATATTTAAATTAAAATTTATAGGTATTTTAATTTAAATTAAATTTAAATTTTAATAAATTTATATAAATATTTAAATTAAAATATATTTTAATTTAAATTAAATTTAAATTTTTATAAATTTATATAAATATTTAAATTAAAATTTATAGGTATTTTAATTTAAATTAAATTTAAATTTTAATAAATTTATATAAATATTTAAATTAAAAATATATTTTAATTTAAATCAAATTTAAATTTTATTATATAAATATTTAAATTGAAAGTTATATTTTAATTTAAATTTATATAAGTATTTAAATTAAAAATTATAAAAATTTAAATTTTAATAAATTTATATAAATATTTAAATTAAAAATATAGGTATTTTAATTTAAATTAAATTTAAATTTTAATAAATTTATATAAATTTAAATTAAAAATTATAAAAATTTAAATTTTAATAAATTTATATAAATATTTAAGTTAAAAATTTAGGTATTTTAATTTAAATTAAAAATTATAAGTATTTTAATTTAAATTTAAATTTATATAAATGTTTAAATTAAAAAATATAGGTATTTTAATTTAAATAAAATTTAAATTTATATAGTTATTTAAATTAAAAATATAGGTATTTTAATTTAAATTAAATTTAAATTTTAATAAATTCA
>NW_026974108.1:0-9229 GCF_034640455.1 Diachasmimorpha longicaudata | reverse complement strand
CACTCACGTGTGATATAAACAAATACTGCTGATTCAACCGAAAACGAGCTGTTCTCGAGCAAAGACGCATTTTGATGTATTCCTGGTCCGTAATATGTGTGTTCCGTTCCTCACCTTGTCCATTTTCACCATATGGGTATAAATCCGGGAAACATAGCAAATCTAAATTTTTCATGTTATAATTTAACGGAACATCTCGAACTTTTTTCATTTGATATAAATTGCATGCGGTGTCATGGATTCTTTTATCGTGCATGGGATAGATTGTGTATTGCTCAAAGCGCGCTGTAGAATCAAAAATTTGAGTGACCATTGGAGACTTCATAGGAGCATTCTCGTCCCGATCTGATGATAAAATTTGCCCTCTTACATTGTCCATTTCATTCCTACCATTCAACGATTGTGATTCGTCATCGATCACATGAACCAGCGGTCCGACTACTTTTGATTCTGTTCCGTCAACTTCTGTGGCTCCCTCAGTCGGACCTATTGGATCCATTTCTTGATTATCGACTTCTATGTCTGTGTTATCAATTACCTGGGGGTTGTCTTCGCAATCATCATCAGGATCACTTTCACCTGATTCTATATTATATTCAATATCGTCATCAGTTATCCATTTCATCAAATGCTCAGCTGATTCTGGCAATTCAATATTAGCATAAAGTGGATTATTACATCGTAACCATCTCAGAGCTCTAAAAACTTTTTCCAGATTGACTAATTTTTGCCAAACGGCACTCGCCTTGGAAGGAATTCCTCGGATCAAAATATGCAATTCATGATCTTTATTGATAGGATCGGTGGTTGAAGCTATTTTATTAAGAGTTTCTTCCATTGGTAATGGTAAGTAAAATGTTTGGCCCACTAATTTCTGAATTCGCATAGTATGTGGTATGTTTTTTTTCTGAACCGTTCCGGCTCTCTGCACAACTTGGAATACCTTCGCCCTTTGGATAAGTATTTTCTCATAATCATTCAGATTCTTCATTTCGTCAGGGATGTTACCTACAACCTGATTATTCAATATACAAGTTGGTGGTAGCTGATCCTTCCGAAATTTTCCTAAACAATAGTCGCATACGTATTCACTAAAGTAGGAGATATCTTTCTCCACGAAGGCCATCAAATTTTGCCAATGCAGGCATTTGATATCTTTCCGTAGATTTTTAACTGCTCTAACAGCAGTCGGGGGGTAGAGTTTCTGGCACGAAATGCAAGGGTATTCAGCCATACCTCGTTTAGCCATAGCGAGAAACGCATTTTTATATTTTATCTGTATCATATCTTCATCTAGGTTATCAATTCCCGTCACGGGAGACTCAAAAGATTGTCCTGACCTCTTCATTCCCTCGGATATCTTCCTCAACAAATCCAAGTTCATTGATTCTAAAGCCTCATCCAAATGGGTCAATTTCCCGAATGTTTCATTGAGTTTATATAAGAGTCTCTTAATATTTCGCACCACAGGGAAGTGCGATACCAACATTTCGACAGCAAAAAACAAGGATTTACATGGATTCAATTCTGTATAACAATGGACCAAGTGGCCTAACTTATCTTTTGAATGTTCAAAGAAACAATTTCTCAAAAATTCTGGGAGAGTACGTAACTTCTGTACTGCAAGAAGTTCAAGAAACTTCTGATAGTCCCCAAGAATACCTTCATTGCGTATGACTTGGCAATATAGGTCACATTCCCATTTTTTGCGATGCAGCCTGTCTTTAATCAAAGGCAATATATTAGTTGCTTGCCCCTTCGAATTGATTTCAATTTTGAATTTTATCGGTATATTAAATGTATATATCATTTCGTAAAAATACGATTCTGTCGATGATGTATGTCTCGACAATCCACACAGGTTCGTTACTTTGTGTTCCTTCTTATTACCACGCATTTTAGTAAGATGATGGTCTGCAGTTTTATGGAGTGTATCCAACCAGCGATTCAAACCTTTCACATAACTTTTCCGTTGTTCCAAAGACCATTTGACTATTTTTTGGGCTTCCAGACTACTTTCTGCCGAACTGGTTTTATCAGTTGCCGTGATAACATTCGTCAATGCTTCTACGTAATATTCAGGACGGGACTTGGTTGGAATAACTTCTTGTTTCACTGCTTGAGTTTTGAAATTCGCTTTTCCAGTCTTCTTACTGATAAGTTGTTTTTTTTCAGCTTTCCTTGATTTTTGATTCCAAGGATTTTTGACATGTCCCGACAGTGGTATCGATTTGTTGAAAACAGTCCATTGCTTTTTATTTAAATCAGCAGTAGCATTTTTGGAATTTATCTTTGAATGATCATGTCCATCTGGACCAACTCCTTCGGTTCTATCATTCTTTTCCGTTTCTCCCATAGCATCATTGCCAAAATGATTTGACAGTAACGTCTCAGCACATTTTTTTTTATGAATCACATTAGAATGCTTCCTAGAAAGAGAACCGTCTACGTTCCTTCTCTCACCAGCAACGTTCTCCACGATCTCTTTTTCGAAACTTTTACCGCAATCATTGATTTGTAAAGCCTTTCGATCTCTGAGACTGCGCGAATGATATGCTAGTCGTTCCTTTCGTCGAATCTCTTGTAGAGATAAAGATTTTGATTTATTAAAATTGGAAGAGGTCGGAAATGGTGTGATTTGCATTGTTTTGAACATATCGAGCAAATGATCCCGCATGAGGGATCTATCATATTCAATATATTCTGGTTTTTCTCTGAATAGTAAGGTAACAGCGAAAGCTATGGCAAATATGCCACAGTCAACAGAGTTGTTTTGAGTTTGTACATTCCTAAATCGTACTGACTTGTTCGAGACATTATAAAATGGATAGAGATGTTGTAGAAATACCAGATGATCATTATGTAACGAATGACTATTCAAAGAGTCATATATGTAGATGTGCTTCGCATCATAAAAACTACAAATCCAATGTCCCAATTTCCCGCTCTGTTCAACATCATTGCTAAACAAAATCTGAAGATGTTTTCTTGCAGGAGGTATTGGCGTGATTCTCTGCGGTGCTTGAACTAACAACGAACTTTGATGAACATAATCGGAGTGTTTAGACAGCATTTCTCCAAAAAATGAGATATGCTCGTCTTTTAATCTTTCATTATTACCGATCATATCCAGCCATTGATCATGCAACGGTATTAATTCACGATTGCCAAGAATTCGACGTTTCTTCAGCAAGGGATCACCTTCATCACCATCAGAAGGTATTTCAGAGAGGAACCGTTCCATTAGAGGTTTCTGCGTTCTGTTGGAATCATCGTCTTCCACATAGGATACATTCCGATCCTTCTGCAATTGATTGAAAATTTGATTTCGATAACGCTTCTGGCTATTCACTTTCATATTTTCCTTGTTCTCATTCCATACGAATCTTTTTTTCGGCATTCGATTACCGAACGTTGATGTTGGTCGTTTCCGAGGCGGCTTTGAGTGCGTAGGAATTGTAACTGTTGGGAATTTAGAAATTGTTCTGGTGTCAAATATATGCAATAAATGCTCGCGCATTCTCGATACGTCATACCTAATTTCTTCTGGATTCTCTCCAAGAGCAATTGAAACGGCAAAAGCTATGGCAAAAACTCCGCAGTCATACCCATTAGGTTGTTGTTGGACTGTGCAAAATTTGATGTTTGTGTCATCAATCGTGAGCCAAGGGTATAAGAGTCGTAAGTATGTTTTGTGACGTATCTCGAGCTTATGTGAATTTGAAGAATCGTACACATGAATGAATTTAGTGTCAAACCATGTACAAATCCAGTGTCCACCACGCATCTCTCCAGCATATTTACTGGACAGTTCATCACTTGAATAATGTAACAGATGAATATGCTTCTTATTGGGATTGATAGGTTCCATAAATTCTGGGATCATAAATTTCCATGATGCACGAAATTCAAATTGGAATTGGTCATGTAAAATTTGGGCAAAGTAATCGATTTCGTCATCAGATAACCAACCCTCTTGTCCATTGGTTAATATGATGCGACGATCAAATGAAGGCATTGTGAATAAGAATATCAATAAAAAATATGATTTACTTGTTGATTTATTTATTGTATTGATCTAATCATGAAATACAATGATACGTTATTTAACAATACACTACAGTCCTCAATGATATCAGTAACAGCTTTAATGAACTGGAAAGAACGACTGAGGTAGATCTGAATGTTGGCAGAGAAAAACTCCGGAGACAACCCGACAGTAAAAAACAAGTACAGCTCGGAGAAGCTGACAAAATAGCTTTTAGGAAGCTGAGTGGTCAACGCACAGCTCAGGGAAGCTGATTGTGAAAGGTAATAGCTCTTAAATAACTGAATATTCAAGAGACAGCTCAGAGAAGCTGATTGGAAAAGAGACAACGCTCCGATGAGCTGATTGTAAAATATAACAGCTTTCGATAAGCTTAATCTAGAGGCAGCTGAGATAGGCTGATTGGCAAGTGTAATATTTCTTAGATAACTTAATATCCAAGAAACAGCTTAAATCAGCTGATTGTAAAATATAACAGCTTTCGATAAGCTTAATCTAGAGACAGCTGAGATGGGCTGATTGAGAAGTGTAATATTTCTTAAACTACTTAATATCCAAGAAACAGCTTGAATGAGCTGATTGTAAAATATATCAACTCTCGATAAGCTGAATGGTCTAGAGACAGCTGAAATGAGTTGATCGGAAAAGATAATATACAAATCTTTTGATGAGCTAAATGGTCGAAAGACACAACTCCCAGCAGCTGACTGTAAAATATAACAGTTTTGACAAAGCTGAATGGCGAAAGGACAGCTCAGATAAGCTGATTGTGAAAGATTACACCTTTTGATCAGCTGAATATGTGAGAAACAGTCCAAACGAGCTGATTCTACAAGATAATAGCTCTTGATAATCGTAATTTTTAAATTGAATCACTAGAAAAAATACTGGTGGAAAATTTGACCACAATACGAAAATCTATTAAAAACTAATTAATAATACCAAAGAAAATGAAATAAACTTGAAGTATAGAAGAAACTAGAGAGCACGGAAGAAATAGATAATGAAAAAGACGAAGAAAGACGAAGGGATGATAAAAATAAATAGAGAAGGAAAATCAAGAGAGAAATACAAAAGGGGTAGATGCTGATAGAAAGGGGAGAGCAAGAAGAATATCGTCGATATAATTGAAGAGGATACAGAGATAGAGAGTTAAGGAGGAAGAAAAAGTCAAAGGGAGAGAAGATAAATTACCGAAATTAGAGGTTAGAAATCAGCGAACAATCCTATCAAGCGCTCCGTCACAGGGAGTATCCTGGAATCGACGAAAATGTGTTAAAACCTATTTTTGAGGATATTCTACAATATCATAGGCAACAACTTACTAAAAATGCTAATTTTCAATGGATTTTTCAAGAATTCAGGTTAGGAACAACTTCACGAGTAAGACATCAGACACGAGTAAGACATCGACGATAATTTGACGAGAATTGACTGAGAATAGCCAAGATTCGATCGTAATGATCACTGATTACCATCTGGCGGCGGAAATGGTAAATAAATGAAAGAACAACACATTAAGGGGTTTAATGAAATTTTGTGCATGAAACAAAACGGAAAACTTCATGAAAAAAAGATTTTACAATACTTTTACAAGTTTTTAGCATGAGCACAATCAATAAACTGGAGAATTAGCTCTTACAGTTAACATAATACTATGCTCACATTTTTGTTGATGTAAGAGAATTTCTTTTCCCTATAAAAAGAAAACAGAACTAAATACTCAATACAAATCGTTTTTAAATGCATATTTTTCGAGGTGGACTGGTTTTCCTCTGCTTATTTTATAATACTTTGAAAACTTTTTATCATAAACACAATCACTAAACTGCAGAATTAGCTCTTACAGTTAACATAATACTATGCTCACATTTTTGTTAATATAAGAGAAATTTTCTTCCCTATAAAAAAAAAACAGAACTAAATACTCAATACAAATCGTTTTTAAATGCATATTTTTCGAGGTGGACTGGTTTTCCTCTGCTTATTTTATAATACTTTGAAAACTTTTTATCATAAACACAATCACTAAACTGCAGAATTAGCTCTTACAGTTAACATAATACTATGCTCACATTTTTGTTAATATAAGAGAATTTTTTTTCCCTATAAAAAGAAAACAGAACTAAATACTCAATACAAATCCTTTTTAAATGCATATTTATCGAGGTGGACTGGTTTTCCTCTGTTTATTTTATAATACTTTGAGAACTTTTTATCATGAACACAATCACTAAACTGCAGAATTAGCTCTTACAGTTAACATAATACTATGCTCACATTTTTGTTGTTATAAGAGATTTTTTTTTCCCTATAAAAATAAAACAGAACTAAATACTCAATACCAATAGTTTTTAAATGCATATTTTTCCAGATGGAATAGTTTTCCTCTGCTTATGTTATAATACCTTCAAAACTCTTTATCATGAACACAATCACTAAACTGCATAATTAGCTCTTACAGTTAACATAATACTATGCTCACTTTTTTGTTAATATAAGAGAAATTTGTTTCCCTATAAAAAGAAAACACAACACAATACTCACTAGAAAACGTTTTTGAATATATATATTTTTCGAGATGGAATGCTTCTCCTCTGTTTATTATCACAGAATCCTGAATGAAGAATTCAGAATGAATCCATGGATGAATCTAGGGAGAGCGAAAAAAAATTAATTTTATGATTTTAAACGTACATTGAATAAACATATTCATTCAATTACCTTTGTGAACCGTCGAAAAAACAGTTTCGACGAGGGACTACTCTCAAGTCCTTATAGGAAAATCTGTAAAACATAAAAAAATGTCAATTGATTATTTATCGCCTATTTTATTTGGCAAGAACAACCAGAGATGGAAAACCTCAGGAACTCGAGGTCTGTCTGTGAATAACGCGCTGAGAAACGCCGGAAATTTCGACAGAAGCGGTGAAAAGAATCACCATTAGTAAATTTAGCGATTGATGAGAATAAAAACTTTTTGAATGCACCCAAAGGGAGAACCGAATACCTACATTATTGAGAGGCATAGTAGTGATTGATCACTGGAGGACCACCCTTGCCCCTCTGAGATCGACGATTTTTCAATTGGAAGAATTGACTCTTCCAATATCTGAAAGGGAGACATTCGTAGTTATGAACGGAAGGACATTTAGTGATAAGAATGATTGAAGAAAAAATTAGCAGAAAGGGAGGTCACAAGCTTTAGAAAATTGACCATGAGAACTGCAGTAAATTCTAAATTATTGGAAAAACTCACATCGCGTTACGATGATCAAGGTTTTGCCCAGCTCTTCGTCTCCTACCATTCTCTTTCGCCTGTCCATTTCCCACGTTCCATCCATCTAGTCGCCCCCGTTGACTCCTTCCACCTGCTCCATAGCCACCTGTGCCTCCTCTGTTACTTGCATTACCGCCTCTATTACCTCGATTACCCCCTCTGTTACCTCGACTACCTCCTCTACGTTGCTCATTCACACGATTGTAATTGCCAACAAACAATTGTTCCAAGACATCCATGCGTTCATTAATATTTCCAAAGAGATCATGGATATCGTACTGGGATGGCTGCTGAGGCTGTTGAGGTTGGTGTTGAGGCTCTTGGGGCTGCTGAGGATTCTGAGGTTGTTGGGGTTGTAGGTGATACTGGTGGGACTGTGCGGGTGAATGTTGATCTTGTTGTATATCGGGTGGTTGTTGCTCTAGCTGTGAGGATTGTTGCTGAAGCTGTTGGGGCTGGTGAGGATGCTGCAGCTGTTGGTCATATTGTTGGAGGTGTTGGGGCTGCTGAGGCTGCTGGATATTGGGTGGTTGCTGGTCGTCAGCCATTATTGGTGGTGGTGGTGGTGGTGGTGGTGGTGGTGGTGGTGGTGGTGGTGATGCAGGTAGAGGCGGGGCTGAGCGTTGATCCAACTCAATCTATGGAAAAAATAAACATTTAATCAATAATCTTTGAATCGGAATCTACAAAAAGAGCTGTCAGGAGAGATTTTAGTAATAAATATGAGAAAAACTTGTTCTTAGTTGACGAAAGTACCAACGAAAAATCTCCCCTGACATTTTCAAAAAAGATAGCACAACTTTTTAAACATTCATTTGGGTAAATGTTTCAGAAGTTGTACTTTTCATAACCTCAAAATGTCCGGTGGACCGAAGATCGAATTTTCAATAGATCTAATGGATCAGAAGAATAATTCGATATTCAATTACGTTTGGCACTAGAACTTTCTGCCAAAAAATAAAATGAGAAATCGAGTAAATTCGATAATTGAATTGCGTAATATCAACTCTTGAGACATTTATTCATTGATATCTCCGAATCTAGAGAAGATAGAGCAATTGTAAAAATGACCCTTTTGTAGAGCACGATGAGATCTACAAAGAAGTCCTCTTTAAAAGTTCTTCATCTGTTCATGATTTAAAAATATCAATGAATGAAGATACGCGGTAGCGTAAATCTTTCAAGAGTTGAGATTCCTTGTAGAGATATTCATTACTGAAGAATCTTCTAAGTATTTCGGAAGTTACGGAAGATACTACAATTGTGGCAACATTTATTTGGATAAATCTGTCAAAAGTTGTGCTTTCCATAACCTCGAAAATTTCACATGGACCAACGATGTAAATTTCGATACATCTGATGGAAATCCCGAGAGAACTTTGATAAAAATGAAAGCCGGTGATTCTAAATAATTTTTTTCTACATAAAAGAATATTTTAATATTGGTTTTACTTACTGGATTGTCGTTGAAATCTGGATCGTTAAGAAAATCACTAATGAGATCCAGCGACATATCGAACATGAGAGAGAGGGGATGAATTCACTCATTGTCTGGTCACTGGCACCACTCAACACGCATGCGCACCGCTCGATCAAAACAAATTTAACCAACGGTGGAACACCAATGGATCGTTATTATTAAGAAAGTCACTAATAAGATCCAGCGACATATCGAACATGAGAGAGAGGAGATATGCTCTCTCATTGTCTAGTCGCTGGCACCACTCAATGCGCATGCGCACCGCTCGATCGAAACAAATTTGGCCAACGGTGGAACACCAATAGAAGCATTATTTTTTGGTTCTCAAATGACGTCACACAATGCTGCCAATATCGGAAACAAAAAATGATTGAAATAATCATCTGAATCAAGAAATAGAAAATGTAATAACACAATTAAT
>NW_026974107.1:0-9263 GCF_034640455.1 Diachasmimorpha longicaudata | reverse complement strand
CAACGCCCATACCAGTTATTTCAATCAACTTGCCACTGATTTTTTTGTGGATTATCATTTACATTAGTACATATTTATGTTACATGATGCTTTACGAGGGAAAAAATCTTATTTATGATTTACTTGATGGGTTTTCGAAGCGCTCGGGTTCTTTCTTTCTATCTTAGTTGATCAATTGTATTGCAATCAGGGAGGGGAAAGGGAAGGGAGGGAAGCATGAATTGGCGGCCAGGGGGGATTGTAATATGGATAAGTACTTGGATATTATAATATTTGTCGGATTGTATTTGCACGAAAATCCGATGAGATGGAATGATACTTTATGTTACTCTGATGTGCTACTAGGAATGTTAATAATCTGAAAATCTTTTTTTCATTTATGTAGACCAACATCAACTATATATTATATTATAGATAGTTTTTCTCAAAACTGACAACAACTCAAGATTAATTTATAATTAATGAAACAGCCATCACCAAGACCCTGAAAATTCAGGGATTAATTATATCCCATATAAAGACGAAATAAAGAAGGCTGTTGGTAGATAGGTTAGCTGTTCTCTTGCAACACGAATTCGCCAACATGAGGTAAATTCACGATAAAAACCGCACTCGCCTCGTTTATACCCCTTGGTTCGTGCATAATGGAAATTTTCAATGTTTTTCCGTTGCCCTCACCGGGTAGCTATCACCCAGAGTACTACTTTATTGCCCGGTGAACTGTGATTGATACGTGGACGCCATGTAACTCTTGGTTACCTACGCGTCTAGGTCTTGTATATCTGACAAACACATGCGTGTCGATTTTCTTCCTGGTTTGGACACTGTGATCCCAGGTAGGAAAAAACGAATGGGCCAACCTTGGTACAAGCACGGCCGCCGAGCTGCCGTAGCTCGGCACCCGGGCTCCAGCCAAACTCGCGCCGAACTTGGCTAGACCCTGGGATGATAACACGGGGCCAGGCCTGGGACCGAACTTTGGCCAGACTTCGGTCGCCGTACTTTGGCCGCACTCTGGGCTTACCATTCGGCCCGAAATTGGCCCAGGCCTGTTGCCGAACTTTGGCCGCACTCTGGGCTTACCATTCGGCCCGAAATTGGCCCAGACCTATTGCCGAACTTTGGCCGCATTCTGGGCTGACCATTCGGCCCGAAATTGGCCCAGATTTACGACCAGAGCTGTGGCCAGGCTCCAACCGTTGCCTGTATTGGGTTCAGAATCACCAATAAATATATGAACGGTATATCTGATAAGCAGACATGTATTTATTACCTTCAACATTATACAGAAAACAGTTTTATTATGTGACAAAACTTATATTTAAATTTATTAAATCTATTGACAAAAAAACTCAGCCAATCAAAAACTTTTTTCCTCCTATCGACATAGTACATGTTTTCATCCGATTTTGGTTGAACAGTTAAAGATATGCAGTGTTTGTATCTCCAATTTTCATGAAAGATAATCACAACTATGAGATTTTTCCGCGAACAGAATATGAAAACTCAAAAAAATGATTGCAGGTATAAATTGTAGAAAAATCTTTTGTGGATTATTTTCATCCGCTTTTAAAATAAATAATCTACGTAGATCATTTGAATCCGAAATTTAATACGACATACCATATTAAGTCTTAATAAACTCTCTCTTACAATCTAATAATATTAGCAGTCAGTCTTCAGAATTCGAAGATTGTATTAACAAAATATCCAACAAAATAACGCACCAATGTTATTTTTTAAATTAGTAGTTTAGAATTGATAAATTATCGTGCTTCAATTCAAGCATGAAAACAGTCATTATAATAGCAATATTATGGATAATTTATTCCGCTATGGATGATAAGAATTAATTCTTATATCCATAGACAATTGCTGATACGAATTATCCTGATAAGAATTATTTTTTCATCTCGGAAAGACGTCCTTTTTTTACAATAATGTCTTCTCCATCTGCAACTCCGGAACATAGAATGATATTTAGTTGCATTGATTGTGTGCTAGTTCTATATAATATTGCTTATTATATTCACTCTTTCAAACAAACTTAGAAATATAAAAAAGTCTTGGATAGGATTACATATAACTAATTAATTTCAACCCTTAAATTTGAAATCTTTGGGGAATATGGACGCAGTCCGATTGTGAAACTTCAACCTTATAAATATTATTTGACTTGAATCACCAAATACTGAAAACAGCTCTCAATGGCTGAAATTACTTTCATTAGAATTTTTCTTAAAAATTAAAAATCCACTTATTATTTTTCCCTTTAAACTTTTGGACATAATATTTAATCCCTGAACCAACAACGGATATTTATTCCCGTGATCTAACTTATGAGGAAATGACATAGAAAATACTTTATTATGCTAAGATACATCACATTTTCCAATTGTTATTTCCATCTTCTGGATTTCCGACCTCGCCAGGAGAAATATAATAAATATAATTAATACTTCAATGACAGCCGAATACTAAACAATATTCATATATTAATATATATTCTGCCCAATGAAACGCCTCGCGATAAAAATATATTGATAATATAAACTTTTCCTATTAATCGTACCTTTTATCAAGAATATCACAACTAATACAATTACGAAAATGAATTAATGGAGTCATATTAACACAGTGATTTTACAATTCCATTTATCCCGGAAAAATGAAGTATTATCGATTGGTATCAAAGGAACAAACTGAATTATTCTCGTTATGATGACTTGACCCGCGTTGTCGTTCCTTACCCCCACCCTCTCGATCGCCAGAACGTGACAACCAAGTACTTACTTCTGACATTATCTTCTTCTCATCAGTGCTGGATCCTATTACCTCAATTATCACATCAATCAGCACTTTGCATACTGTAGTGTTATAAAAATTTTTCTTTTTCTTTCCGCCAGCTTCCTTTCCGTAACCAGAATAGTGCAGTGACACTGTCTTCCTCAGAACCGCAGATAGGATAGTGGAAACACATATTTTCATCTCTTTTTTATTGCTTATCAAAACTCTCATGAATAATCGCTAAAAATAAAAGAAGGGAAATTTTTTTGAATTTATGAACATGAGAAGACATCTTTGGGCTCATCGCCAGCGGGTTGGTTCTATAACCAAAGCGTTCCAGTGACGTAGACTTGAGTCCCGGTGATGAAAGATTTTTTCATCACCAGAAAACGAACCCAGTGCATGTGTCACCGCCCAATTTATTGATTTTACATAAAAAAGAAGAAAAACGATCAATTTCAGATATATTACCAGTGTTTCTACGAGATTTGGGTCCGTTGTCAATATCGCTTCGTATTCCTGGAACTTATCATCCATTTCAAATGGTAGTGGCGTAGACATCTGCTTCTGTATTTCAAGCAAGCTAGGACCAGAAGCTGGGGCTAGATTAGTGCCAATGATTGTGGTCTTGAGCTCATTCATAGACTGCTTTAAATCGTAAGCCATCCTGCGTCTTAAATTTTCGAGCTTTTCATCTAATTGCTGATCAAAGTAATCTCGAAGGGAGTTCAGGATTCGACGTTCATTATCAGCATAATGACTAGATGACAACTGGTTTTGTGGTCCCAGCATTTTTGGCATCTTAGCAGGGTGTACCATCATTGATCGTGAAGTTTTTGGAGTTCCTGGGCTCACAATCGAATTCAATCCGTCTTCAGCGCGTGTAGTAGACGATGCACGCCTTTTTCGGTTACCTTATGAAATTAAAGGAGGACCAAACGATATAAATTGATGGGTAGCAGCATCAGATGAAAAAAAAACTACCCAAGCCCCCACCAAAAATATATAATATAATCTAATTCTATATAAGTTCCGAATTTTGTAAAGAATGTTCAAAATATAAATTGGACCATTTTCAAATATTTATAAATATAAATTTTTTCATGCGGGAGGAACTTGGCCGATGATTGGTCATGGAATATCCGAGCCGATTTTACCTGAAGCGTTATGGACTAGTGGTGAAGGAGGTGTCAAATGAAGTTCTTTTCTTGTATTTCTCGCTGAGTCCATCGATTTTGTAGGTGACTGCAGAATTCCATCGGAGGAATCATTGCTCTCAGATTCATCAGTTTCGACGTCTTTAAGCAAAGTAATATTCTTCCTTGACCGCTGTTTAAATGATAAACATGCACCTGGAAATTATTGAAAATGATGATTTATCCCTGCCCGGATCATTTAATTAACACGAACTTAGAATTACGTGCTACAGTCCCATATTACCTCAAAATTGATTTATTACCTGTTGGTACAGATCGCGATTTACTCGACATTTGCAAAAAGCCAGAATTATTTTGAGCCTTTGAGGCTCGAATCTCCTCAGGATTAGCTATAAGACAATCATGATTTTCGTCTTCAGAGTCAGATCCACTCTGGTAAATGCTTTGAAATCTTGTCTTTGGTTTTGCTTGTATACCTACGAAATTTTACAAGTTTGTAGTGAAGTAGTAACACAACGTAAGTTGTCTCCAGCCTTTGTTTTTTATAGCTATTTCAAAGTGGGGAAAGAATGCATGCATTTGAAAAAATATTTTTTTTGTAGAACCTATCGCTCCTACAAAAAAGGTTTCTATCAAAATTTTACCATTTTCCGTAGATGTTCACTTTGATTTACCTCTTCACAACAGAATTATAATGCTTTCCTACATAAGAGATGGTGGGGAAAAATGGAACGTTTCTCGTCCCCTCAACATTCCAATGCTTTTATGTATAAACAATCATATCAAGTGTAAA
Organism: Diachasmimorpha longicaudata; assembly: GCF_034640455.1. Classification (NCBI taxonomy): domain Eukaryota; kingdom Metazoa; phylum Arthropoda; class Insecta; order Hymenoptera; family Braconidae; genus Diachasmimorpha; species Diachasmimorpha longicaudata. The sequence continues at coordinate 4,526 of NW_026974107.1, read as the reverse complement.
TCATAAATTTTCCACTTTATCTTGTTCGCACGTAGTGATTTCTGTTAGCGACTCAATTTTTTGATGAGTAAAGAATTGCAATAAAAAAAAATAACCTAATATTTTTCGACCACAACATAATAAAAATTTTCTTATAAAATCATTCAATGCGATTCTCTCTTAAAACGATGTTTCGAGACAAATACACATGTAATGACTGCACAGATACATAATTAATATTTATTTTGTAAAAGATTTCAAAAATTCGGTCAATCTAATTCCCAATTTAGGGAACGATGGGTCTTTTGATGTTAAATACGAGAGTTGAATAAATTGGGGATGAATAATTGGGGTTAAGAGTGGTTATAATTGTTGATAATTGACTTTTACTTCATATTAACAGGACTTACCAGACTTTGGAGTTTGATTTCTAGGTGGAATCGGGATTTTAGTACTAAAGATGTTGTTTAGTTGAGACTTTGATGCAGTTAAGGGTTTTGCTGAAATTTTTGCTTTCGAGGAAGTTTCGGACCTCCCCCCCTTTCGATCATTTTCACCATCGGTTGTCTCACAGTTGAGAGTTACTTGGGCCTTTTTTAATCTTCTGCGACCCTGATCCAAATCAGCTGAACACAATCAACATATGATCCTTTAATATTGAAATGAACCCATCGAGCAATTCATCAAGTTATAAGTGGAGTCATTTCAATTTTTGTACCTGCTCCGGTGATGAAGCAAAATGGATAACTTTGCCAAGAGTCCTTGGGCGAGTGCAATTTTTCCAAGTAGTCGTCAAGTAGATGATATTCAGTTGTCGGTGGGAATTTACAGGTGTCTTCTTCTGCACTATTAAACCATTTTTTCGGCACCAAATCAATGCATGGTAGCCCTTTTTCGTTTTTCTCGAGAAATTCGATGACTGCGAATGGTTCGCTGAGATTTTTTGGATCGCGAGATGGATGTGAGGTTTCCGACATTTTAGGTTATGAAAAAAAATCACGATTCGTACAATTGAACCTGGTGTTTTCGAGTAGTTTCATATAAACTGATAACTTTGCAGAATGATGCATATAGCTTATTATTTAACAGAAAAAATTGCGTTTCTATTTCCATGTGTTTTGAACGGTTTTTTGTCATCACCCCACTGATGCTTCTTTTTTAGCGCCACTATTCCTTCAAAACGATTATATCACAAATATCTGTCAAACACTTAACACACATTTAATTCACATTAAATTCTCACTTCTTGTAATTTACCGTCAACTTAGTTGGTGAAATCCGAATTTGAGACAAAAAGCCCGATAAACGGATGATACGAGCAATTATGAAAGGTTATGTACACGGACGCCAGATCTAACCGATTTATGTCCCACTTGCATGTAACGACTCCACTATTGAAATTTTCTAACGACCTCGATGATCGGATTTTCATGTCGATTGTTGATTTAAAACATAAAATTGTTTGTTTCTTCCACAATTTTAATCACGAGTTCAACTAAAACATATACCCTCATTCATATACCCTCTTACCAAAAAAAAACTGCATTTCACAATGCGAACAATTTTTACGTTATTTTCTAGTGGAGGAGGGATATGGCGTATTGTCGTCCAGTTACATTTAATAAAGCACATTTGTGTTTAATTTTGTGTGCCTTCTTACATGTCATTTCAGCTGCCCAGGACTTAATGTAGAATATTCCTACTCGACTGGAAAAGTCTGGATAACTAAACGCCTCTTCCCTACTACTTTCCTGGTGTCCGAAAATATATATACCAGTAAGATCATCACAAATTTTGGATTTTCCTGATTTAACGAGAATTTGTGAAATTACGAAAACTTTCTCAATATCTAGGAGTACCACGTTATTTGGATGACTTGTCGTCAAGGTTAGACCATTGATGTTGATCATATTTGATGTTAAATGAATTTCCCCATCAATTATCATCGTTGTAGGCTTTCTCGCGATAACCCAATCACTCAGTATGTGTTTCTGATTAATTACCATGGTTCCTCCAGACTCCATCTCAGTTAGTCTGTTGATAATTTGTGTGAGTGGTTTTATCGAAGAATGAACGAGTTTTTTAAATAAACCAATGTAACTCTCTCCCCAAAACGCTGAGAGCTCATTCAGAGGAATTTTAAAGTATTGGGCATCATTAGCAACGTGGATGATACTATGCCAACTGAGAACTTGAGCCCCTTCATCATTATAAACATCAGGTAACGTCTCGAAACAAATTTTTAGCAGAGATCCAGCATATTCACTCAAATCCTTAACGAATTCCTTACTGTTTAAAATTCTGCTAGCAAAGACAAATAATGAGAAATGACAACGTAAAGGTTTCGGTAAGAAATCTTGTAACACGACGATACCACAATAATTAAGGAAAAACTTGAATTGTGATGCTTTCCATCTTGAGATATTATTCACATCAAATTCTTTCCTTTGAAATTCAATAGGGATATCGGCTTTTAATGACCTCATAATACCATCAAGCCGACGAACATCAGCTAATTTGATCCTCTGGGCTGAACTTCTCGTTAGCCATTTATCCAGCAGCCATTTCATATTACCAGAATAGAATAAATGCATTAAATCTAATGGCACTTGTTTTGTCAGATCGAATCTATCCAAAGAGAGCAGCGGGGACACAGAACCTTCATAATGATGTTCTGGTTGAACTCGCGTCTCGTAGGATACTTTAGTGCGTAAATTTGCATTGGTCACTGGATATATGCGTTTTCCTCGTCTTCCACAACCTACTGTAATGCCCTTGGTGAAACACCTTCCACAGGCATAGAAGGCTCCAGGAGCTTTGTGGCAGCAAATGAATGCTCGAGCTGGCGAATCAGCCACTATTGCTACAATTTTCACCTCAAAAACCTTGTCATCAATGCGCAAACCATTTTCTTGGAGTTCATTGGCCTCTTCAACAAAATCAGTCATGAATTCTGTGGCTGATAATGGTTTCCCATCCCCACAATAAATCGCGGCAGCAAAGGGTTTGGTAGTGTAATTTGGATGCTGTATTTTTATTGAAATTGGCCAAATTTCCTTCTTAGCATTCCGGTATACCTGCATACCGTCAATATGAACCAGAAGAGAAATGTCGTTTTCTCGATAAATTTGAGTTGAAATTATTTTTCTGAGTCCCGAGGCGATTCCCAAATAAATGAATTCACCTGGAATCTCATGAACTCCTCTCATGGTTGTTAGGTGTCTGCAATGGGGAGTTTGCAAAAGCTGCCGTGTAGTCTTGGGTATTGATGTGTAACCTTCACTTCTTAAAATGGCTAACAATTCATCGATTGCTTCTGCTGTTGTAGCTCTTCTGAATTTCACTGCCCATTGATTAATTTTTTGCTCCATTCCCCGCGGTTCCAATTTGTCCAGAGTTTGTGTATTCTTGTCTCCAATGCTGTCAGTGAATACTTTGTTGAAATCATTGTCAATGTCATCTGAATCACCATCACAACCTGAGCCCCCAAGAATTGGTTCATCCCTGTCTCCAACGCTGCTATTGGATTCACTGATGCAATCATTAAGATGCTTATACGAGCCACAATCACCATCACCACCCGACCAACTATCACCACAAGCACTAGCATTATCATCGAGATGTCGAACATCGACATCTCCACTAATTTGATCCACAATAGATCCACTACGGATAGTTATTTCATTGGCTGTTGGCAAACTAACCTCTTCCTCATCGGCATTATTGCGTTCACTGTAATCCGGAGTTTTTTCTTTAGCGCCTTCTACGTTTACAGATTCTTTTTTCTTCAGTTGATGAAAATGTCTGTATTTTTTAACCCGTGAATATGAACTCTGAGACATATTACAATAGTAAAAGAGTAATATTAAAATAATAAATTGCCGCACACGACACTCATGTCTACTGCCACAATCAGACTACTCAACACGCCATCTTACGGGCTGTTGTCATAGAATGTGTGGTATACGGTGATATCCACGCATATTTTCCCCTGAAATAGTATGTTCAGAAGAAATAATGGTACCTTCGGAAGAAGGAGAATCAAAGGACGAAAAATTTAGTGAAGGAACATTCCCCATGAGAATTCAATTTTTGGAATGCTGTTCCATATGGGACCCAAGCCTGGCAAACCATGCCCCTTGTCTGCCTGGCCATGTCTCGGGGCAAGCTTGGTGACCCAAGCCTGGCAAGCCATGCTCTTTACCAGTCTGGCCATACCTCGGGTCAAGCGTGGTTGCCCAAGCCCGGCAAACCGTGCTCTTTGCCAGTCTGGCCATACCACGGGCCAAGCTTAGTGACCCAAGCCTGGCAAGCCATGCTCTTTGCCGGTCTGGCCATGCCTCGGGCCAAGCTTGGTGGCCCAGATCTGGCAAGCCAGTCTCGTGCCAGACCTGGCCCGTTTCGTGGACATTGGCATTTCCTACCTGGGATGTACCATTACCCGAGATGGCCATCCCCCAAGTTAGTCATTGAACATTAAAAATTGCGCAAAACAATCTGTGATCAGAACACGTTGTGAATTGATCGAGATTTTGTCATGGGAAGAA
>NW_026974106.1:0-5000 GCF_034640455.1 Diachasmimorpha longicaudata | reverse complement strand
AAAATAGCATCAACGTTCCAAGACATCATTGAAAATTAATAATATCGGTTACTTGATAAACTATAAAATAGTTGTATAGAATTTAGTTTAATTTTATGGATTCAATTATATATGAATATATATTTTTTTTAATTAAAAATTCTGTGATGCTATTTTTGCATACCAACAAAAATAGGATCAACGTTCCAAGACACCATTGAAAAGTAATAATATCGGTTACTTGATAAAATATAAATTAGTTGTATAGAATTTAGTTTAATTTTATGCATTCAATTATATATGAATATAATTTTTTTCAATTAAAAATCCTGTGATGCTATTTTTGCATACCAACAAAAATAGCATCAACATTTAAGTCATCTTTAAAAATTAATAATATCGGTTACTTGATAATTTATACATCAGTTATACAGGTTTTATTTTAATTTTGTACATTTAAATATATGAATATATATTTTTTTCAATTAAAAATTCTGTGATGCTATTTTTGCATACCAACAAAAATAGGATCAACGTTCCAAGACATCATTGAAAATTAATAATATCGGTTACTTGATAAATTATAAATTAGTTACATAGAATTTATTTTTATTTTAGGCATTCAATTATATATGAATATATATTTTTTTCAATGAAAAATTCTGTGATGCTATTTTTGCATACCAACAAAAATAGCATCAACGTTCCAAGACATCATTGAAAATTAATAATATCGGTTACTTGATAAAATATAAATTAGTTGTATAGAATTTATTTTTATTTTAGGCATTCAATTATATATGAATATATATTTTTTTCAATGAAAAATTCTGTGATGCTATTTTTGCATACCAACAAAAATAGCATCAACGTTCCAAGACATCATTGAAAATTAATAATATCGGTTACTTGATAAAATATAAATTAGTTGTATAGAATTTAGTTTAATTTTATGCATTCAATTATATATGAATATATATTTTTTTTAATTAAAAATTCTGTGATGCTATTTTTGCATACCAACAAAAATAGGATCAACGTTCCAAGACATCATTGAAAATTAATAATGTCGGTTACTTGATAAAATATAAATTAGTTGTATAGAATTTAGTTTAATTTTATGCATTCAATTATATATGAATATAATTTTTTTCAATTAAAAATTCTGTGATGCTATTTTTGCATACCAACAAAAATAGCATCAACGTTCCAAGACATCATTGAAAATTAATAATATCGGTTACTTGATAAAATATAAATTAGTTGTATAGAATTTAGTTTAATTTTATGCATTCAATTATATCTGAATATATATTTTTTTCAATTAAAAATTCTGTGATGCTATTTTTGCATACCAACAAAAATAGCATCAACGTTCCAAGACATCATTGAAAATTAATAATATCGGTTACTTGATAAACTATAAAATAGTTGTATAGAATTTAGTTTAATTTTATGGATTCAATTATATATGAATATATATTTTTTTTAATTAAAAATTCTGTGATGCTATTTTTGCATACCAACAAAAATAGGATCAACGTTCCAAGACACCATTGAAAATTAATAATGTCGGTTACTTGATAAAATATAAATTAGTTGTATAGAATTTAGTTTAATTTTATGCATTCAATTATATATGAATATAATTTTTTTCAATTAAAAATTCTGTGATGCTATTTTTGCATACCAACAAAAATAGCATCAACGTTCCAAGACATCATTGAAAATTAATAATATCGGTTACTTGATAAACTATAAAATAGTTGTATGGAATCTAGTTTAATTTTATGCATTCAATTATATATGAATATGTATTTTTTTTAATTAAAAATTCTGTGATGCTATTTTTGCATACCAACAAAAATAGGATCAACGTTTCAAGTCATCAATAAAAATTAATAATATCGGTTACTTGGTAAATTATAAATTAGTTATATAGAATTTAGTTTAATTTTATGCATTCAATTATATATGAATATATATTTTTTACAATTAAAAATTCTGTGATGCTATTTTTGCATACCGACAAAAATAGCATCAAGCAAAAATATCACTTATTTTTCCAATTTTCGACTTGTAGAACGATCAAGTATACTATTCTTTGGATTCTAAGATTTTTTTCAAGTGATTATTTTCAAAGTTGGGAAAAATGAAAAATTATTCTAAGTCCCCATTCGTAGTTCTTTTTGATTCGTATTGCTTCGGCGCAAAGTAGGTAGGGACACTTATGGCTTTCTCAATTTTTGGATAGGGACAGCCGGATAGCCGTCATTCAGCATAAAAGCTATTGTTATATGCATAGTTTGATGTGAGGAATGGGAATTGATTGAAATTTTCACCCGCCACTTGCCGGCTGGCCTGATTTTAAGGTTTGAGAATCTTGACAACGATTTTGCATACCGACAAAAATAGCATCAAGCAAAAATATCACTTATTTTTCCAATTTTCGACTTGTAGAACGATCAAGTATACTATTCTTTGGATTCTAAGATTTTTTTCAAGTGATTATTTTCAAAGTTGGGAAAAATGAAAAATTATTCTAAGTCCCCATTCGTAGTTCTTTTTGATTCGTATTGCTTCGGCGCAAAGTAGGTAGGGACACTTATGGATTTCTCAATTTTTGGATAGGGACAGCCGGATAGCCGTCATTCAGCATAAAAGCTATTGTTATATGCATAGTTTGATGTGAGGAATGGGAATTGATTGAAATTTTCACCCGCCAATTGCCGGCTGGCCTGATTTTAAGGTTTGAGAATCTTGACAACGATTTTGCATACCGACAAAAATAGCATCAAGCAAAAATATCACTTATTTTTCCAATTTTCGACTTGTAGAACGATCAAGTATACTATTCTTTGGATTCTAAGATTTTTTTCAAGTGATTATTTTCAAAGTTGGGAAAAATGAAAAATTATTCTAAGTCCCCATTCGTAGTTCTTTTTGATTCGTATTGCTTCGGCGCAAAGTAGGTAGGGACACTTATGGATTTCTCAATTTTTGGATAGGGACAGCCGGATAGCCGTCATTCAGCATAAAAGCTATTGTTATATGCATAGTTTGATGTGAGGAATGGGAATTGATTGAAATTTTCACCCGCCAATTGCCGGCTGGCCTGATTTTAAGGTTTGAGAATCTTGACAACGATTTTGCATACCGACAAAAATAGCATCAAGCAAAAATATCACTTATTTTTCCAATTTTCGACTTGTAGAACGATCAAGTATACTATTCTTTGGATTCTAAGATTTTTTTCAAGTGATTATTTTCAAAGTTGGGAAAAATGAAAAATTATTCTAAGTCCCCATTCGTAGTTCTTTTTGATTCGTATTGCTTCGGCGCAAAGTAGGTAGGGACACTTATGGATTTCTCAATTTTTGGATAGGGACAGCCGGATAGCCGTCATTCAGCATAAAAGCTATTGTTATATGCATAGTTATATCACACGTGAGTGGAATTGATTGAAATTTTCACCCGCCAATTGCCGGCTGGCCTGATTTTAAGGTTTGAGAATCTTGACAACGATTTTGCATACCGACAAAAATAGCATCAAGCAAAAATATCACTTATTTTTCCAATTTTCGACTTGTAGAACGATCAAGTATACTATTCTTTGGATTCTAAGATTTTTTTCAAGTGATTATTTTCAAAGTTGGGAAAAATGAAAAATTATTCTAAGTCCCCATTCGTAGTTCTTTTTGATTCGTATTGCTTCGGCGCAAAGTAGGTAGGGACACTTATGGATTTCTCAATTTTTGGATAGGGACAGCCGGATAGCCGTCATTCAGCATAAAAGCTATTGTTATATGCATAGTTTGATGTGAGGAATGGGAATTGATTGAAATTTTCACCCGCCAATTGCCGGCTGGCCTGATTTTAAGGTTTGAGAATCTTGACAACGATTTTGCATACCGACAAAAATAGCATCAAGCAAAAATATCACTTATTTTTCCAATTTTCGACTTGTAGAACGATCAAGTATACTATTCTTTGGATTCTAAGATTTTTTTCAAGTGATTATTTTCAAAGTTGGGAAAAATGAAAAATTATTCTAAGTCCCCATTCGTAGTTCTTTTTGATTCGTATTGCTTCGGCGCAAAGTAGGTAGGGACACTTATGGATTTCTCAATTTTTGGATAGGGACAGCCGGATAGCCGTCATTCAGCATAAAAGCTATTGTTATATGCATAGTTTGATGTGAGGAATGGGAATTGATTGAAATTTTCACCCGCCAATTGCCGGCTGGCCTGATTTTAAGGTTTGAGAATCTTGACAACGATTTTGCATACCGACAAAAATAGCATCAAGCAAAAATATCACTTATTTTTCCAATTTTCGACTTGTAGAACGATCAAGTATACTATTCTTTGGATTCTAAGATTTTTTTCAAGTGATTATTTTCAAAGTTGGGAAAAATGAAAAATTATTCTAAGTCCCCATTCGTAGTTCTTTTTGATTCGTATTGCTTCGGCGCAAAGTAGGTAGGGACACTTATGGATTTCTCAATTTTTGGATAGGGACAGCCGGATAGCCGTCATTCAGCATAAAAGCTATTGTTATATGCATAGTTTGATGTGAGGAATGGGAATTGATTGAAATTTTCACCCGCCAATTGCCGGCTGGCCTGATTTTAAGGTTTGAGAATCTTGACAACGATTTTGCATACCGACAAAAATAGCATCAAGCAAAAATATCACTTATTTTTCCAATTTTCGACTTGTAGAACGATCAAGTATACTATTCTTTGGATTCTAAGATTTTTTTCAAGTGATTATTTTCAAAGTTGGGAAAAATGAAAAATTATTCTAAGTCCCCATTCGTAGTTCTTTTTGATTCGTATTGCTTCGGCGCAAAGTAGGTAGGGACACTTATGGATTTCTCAATTTTTGGATAGGGACAGCCGGATAGCCGTCATTCAGCATAAAAGCTATTGTTATATGCATAGTTTGATGTGAGGAATGGGAATTGATTGAAATTTTCACCCGCCAATTGCCGGCTGGCCTGATATCATACGTGAGTGT
>NW_026974105.1:0-9924 GCF_034640455.1 Diachasmimorpha longicaudata | reverse complement strand
CCTCCAGAAGATCGTTTATCGTCAGGGTCAGTTTCGTCTTCTCCTTCAGCAGCTGCTGCTGCTCAGCACTCAGGGTGTCACGCTCCTCCTTCGCAGTCTGGACTTCCTTCTTCGCTTCCTTCAGCCGCTTCGAGGCTGATCGCACATTCTCCTGAGCTGTCTTTGCTTCGGAACCCAGGCGCGCCTGTTCAGCACCAGAAATTCGTCAACTGAGATAAGTCAATTTATGATAATTAATTGATTAACTAATGAACTCATACTAAATCGTAAATTGAGATGATCATAAATTGTGAATAAAATGTATTTTTGTAAAATAAATATTTTATGTTCGATTAAAAAAAAATTGTTAAACAAATTCATTACCTGACTGTGTGGTATCTTCACCCCTCGGTAGAACATTTCCCCGCAGGTGGGATGATCCGAGTAATCATCGCAACCGATGAAAGTCTCCCTCTCGTTGTTTATCACCTCCTCGGTCGCCTCAGCATTGACCACCTAAATTTCAAATCGATATGTCACTGCTTCCTGGTACTGTACCTTCACTTGGATGGAGGCGACCCGACCGACAGTATTTTTCCGCCGGCCGGTCCATCAGAACGCGGTTTGACCTGGATATACTCACGCTTTGGAAGGTCAGGTCGTAAAGCTGGAGCACTTGCTCCTGTCGGATTTTTATCACGTACGGCTCCATCAGTCGGGATTTTCGCATTGTAAGTGGGTCTGTCACGTGGTCTATCACTATGAATCGATCTTCTGTGTCTGTCTGCAAGCAAATTACACAAATTGCAGGGGATTTTTGGTTTATTTTATCAATATTTTTCGTTTCATTTTTCTTTTCAGGAGTAATTTCATATGAATAAAATTCAGAGGATTAAATACCTTTCCAACATTCGTAATTTTGATGGAGATGACAACTTTTCGATGGCACCTCGTGATCTTCGAGTACTTCTGCAGATGAAAACCCCACAGGCTCATATTCACGTTGTTTATGGGACCATCCGGAGGGTGTGCACACGGCAGAAGGATGGCCATAATTTCCACCGATGATTTCCCATTTCTCGCGATGTCGTCAGCACCGTTTTTACGACTATCGGTGATAAAATACTTATCATCCCATGACTCACGAATTTTACGGGATTTCCTGGTGGGACAGCTGGGGTTCTCCGAGGGATGGTGCTCCGGACTGAACGAGAACTCCGATGTATAGGGATTGGTCGAAGTTGCCAGGATGTGGGACATTATCGACTGAAAATTTTTCAACGTGAGCCTCAAGTTCTTAAATAAAATTCAATAGCGAAAAGAAGAATTCGTTCACGTGAAGTTTTAGAGGAATATCGACGAATCTGAAGGAGATAGCGCAATTTTCGTCGAGACATTTTTTATAGCCCTCACTTCGCTCTACAAAAAAGGTCATGAGAAACGTTTCGAAATTCCTCTTAGTTTTCGAGGTATTTAGTGAAAAGTGACTGACAGTTAAGATTAACTCGAACAGGTCGTTGCTTCGCGACTGAAGTTTAATTCTGAGGATAGAGGTACCTGTGCTGTTATCCAGATGACGAAAATGAGGGCTGGACCACTGTACATCATGGTGGGAACTCACGATCATCGTTATAACCTAACGAGTGTCATAATTTCAGGTTGAGAAGAGTTTCATCTGTTTCGAGGGAGATTTTAAATCTAATAAAAATCCTCAAGTCGGAGAGATATGAAACTTTTCTTCCTGTTTCGTTTATATTCTCCAACTGAACGTTCTCAACTAATTTAATTAATTAAAATTCCATTTATTTCATGAACATTAGTTCTTCGTGAAATTCAGAACAAGCAAATGAACAGTTTTACAATACTACAATACACTAATGTTTATAATAATTTCTGTCATTCAACACCTTTGAGACAATTAAAAAAATATATATGAGTGTAATCGCAAACTGAAAAAAATAATAAAAATGAAAAAAAATCACTCCTCCTCAGCATCTTTCCTAATGATCTCCAGAGCCTCCTCCCTGTTGCAGTCCTGCACATGTGAGCAGTCATGACTGGAAGTCACCTTGAAAAATCTATCAGCCAGCATCACCAACTCCTCTCTAAACGTGACGATCACAAACTGTGCATTCCTACTCATCTCATGAACCATCCCAGCCACAGATGCCCTGAAGCACCCATCAAGTGCCTTATCAATCTCGTCAAGTAAATAAAAAGGCGCAGGTTTGAACCTGTGAACAGCAAAGATCAGACACAGAGCGATGACAGTCTTCTGTCCCCCAGAGAGCTGATACATTCTCTCCACCTCCTGTCCACCGGCAAAAGTCGCCCTAATCCTGGCTCCCCTGACGCTCCTCCAGTCATCCCCCACCTCTCCATCCTCCCCTACTGGAAGAAGGCTGGCCCGACCGTTGGTCACGATGTTCCCAAAGATGTCCTCAAAAAACTCGTTGATTTTTTCGAACCCCACCCTCAAGGCCTCGACCCTCTTTGTCTCGATCTTTTCCATTTCCTCCTCGTAGCTCCTCTTCCTCTCCTCCTCCTTCTCCAGGAGACGCTCCAGAGCCACCATTTGTCCCTCCAGCCCCTTCATCTTACCCTTGATGCTACAGTCGACAGCCCCAAGAGCCTTCTCCTCCCTCCCGATGTCTCTGATCTTCCTCTCCAACGCCTTCTTCCCCATATTGTCAAAAACCCTGGGGTTCCTGATGCTGGGGAGGGTCCCCACATCAGCCAGTCTCTTCTCCCACTCCCCCATCTTCCTCGTGAGACAGTCCATTCTACCTTTAACCGCCTCCACGTCCTCCTTCGCTGCCTCCCATGTCATCCTGGCCTTCTCTCTCTCGAAGTCCAAGTCCCTCGCCCTCTTCTCCACCTCTGATAGCTGCCTTGTAAGTCCAATTATCTTCTCATCAATCACCTCCAGTCTCTGCATCCGCTCCCCCAGATCCTTCCTGCGCTTCTCCAGCTTCTGCTCGGCGACGACGAGTCGTTCCTGGAGGATATCCTGAGAGTAATCCCCCACATGTGCCTCCAGCTCGTCCCTGTCCTTCTCTAAACGAGACAGGATTTCCCTCACCGAGGACAGTCTCCCTTCCAGGTGCGGAATCTCTGCGATCGCCTGTTTTCTCTGTTTCTCCAGCCGTAGGGAGTCCTCAAGAAGCTGCTGAATAGACATCTCGACTTCCTCGACAGATGTCCTCTCCAGATCTTCGATCTCTGTCTCCACTGTTGACAGCTCCTGCTTCGATTCCTCCAGTCTCATCCTCGTGTCTTCCAGGTACTTCTTCAGGGGGGAGTAGTTGTCCGATGCCTGCTCGAAGCTCCTCGATGCCTCGGCAATGTCCGTTTGGAGGCCCAAGATGTGCTGTTCAGCCGCCTGGATCTTCACGTCCAGCTTCTGGAGTTCAGACATTGGAAGAAGGAGTTCATCGTTCATCGACTGGAGGGAGGTGAGGAGGTTCTTGTGATTCAATGTGACAGCATCTAGTTTAGCTCGCTGCTCACAGTACTCTTTGTAGAGTTCTAGTCGAGAGTTTCGGCGATCTCGAAAGCCTCCCCTGTACTTACCCTTCCTCAGGACCTGCAGGGGGGTTAATCAACAAGTGGCAAGGGTCATTAAACACATAAATTGAAATAAAATGAAATAAAAATAAAATAAAATAAAATAAAAATCAAATCGAAAGAAAAATATTTAAAAATATTTTTACCTGCTGTCCATTCAGAGTAATCGCCTGCAGGTCATAGACATTGGCAAGTGCGATGCCATCCCTAAGACTGCTCACGACGACAGTCTTCCCGAAGACGAAGTCCACAGCCTTCTGGAGCTCGCCATCCCGAGGTACCAAAAACGATACCAAAGGTCTGCAATTGAACTCCCCCAGGGGATACCTCACCTGGAGCTCCTCCACGTCCCCGAGGGGGATAAAATTGACGATTCCCCTCATGTTCCTCTCCTTCATCTCCCTCAAGATCTCAGCGATGACAATCCTGTCCCTCACGACATAATGAAACAGCTGATCGCCACCCCTGACCTCCATGGCGAAAGCCACCGAAGGTTCTCTGCACGTAAAAACCTCCAGGAGAATCCCCTTGACCCCCTCAACGAGCTCCAGCCGGTCGTCCCTCTGCCTCCAATCCTCCAGGATCTTCCTCACCGACTCGATCCCCTCGAGGACATCTCCCCTGACCATCATCTGCAGTTTTTGTTTGATCGTCCCAATCCGGGTCTCCAGTGCCTCGATATCATCACGAAGAACGTCCGCCTCCCTCTGCTGCTCCTTCCTCCGCCCCAGGAGATCGTGCCTAGCCCTCTGGAGCTCCTCCTTTTTCCTCCTGTGATCACGCAGCAGCAGCTTTACATCGCTTAACTGACTCCTCAGCCTTTCCAGTTCCTTCTCGCCCTCGGTCCTCTGAACAAAAGCCTTCTCTACGGTGACTTCCAGCCTGGCGACCTCTTCCTCCTCCTCCTGAATGATTCTGGTGACCTGAGAAGCCCTTGGCATTACCTCAGTCAGGTCGTGATCTCCTGTCTTCAACTTCTCGATGATGATCTTGCTCCTGGAGAGGTCCATCAGCTGGTACTCGTGGCGTTCCAGCTCTCGGCAGACCTCGTTACTGTTGTTTCTGATGTCTTGCAACGCAGTCTCGAGGCCCTTCGCCTTCTCCTCGAGCTCCGAGATCCTCGAGAGGAGCAACTCATGGCGCTTTTCGAAACTCTCGGATTCGTCCGAATTTAATCTTGAAGTAATTGAAGTTAAAAGTGAAAATATCGCAAAAACTTAATTATATCCTATTACCTTTAATTATTATTTACCTTTTAATTCAAATAATAATTACATTTAGATCTATAATACAAACCCCTGTAGTTTCTCCCTTATTTCTTCCCTCTCCAGCTGCTGGGTGTTCAGCTCCTTCGCCAACTCGATATCTTCAATCTCTCCCTTCCTCTTCATCTTCTCCAAGAGATCGATCTCCCCCTGTAGAGCGATTACCTCAGCATTCACATCGACGTACTCCGAGTGGACTGCGCTGTAGGCTGTCTTCGCCCCCTCGGCCTTCAGGACCTCATCATCGTAGGGGTCTGCCAGCTGAGACAGCTGCGACTGCAAGTCCTCGAGGTGCAGCTGGTACAGCTTATGCTCCAGGTAACGACGCGTTTTGTTGATCCTCGTAAAGTAGTTGTACTTGGTCATCAGAAGGGCGAGCTTCTCCCTGTGACTTTCGAGGTCAGTCTGCAGGTCCTCAATGCACTGCGTTTTCTCCGCGATCTGGAGGAGGAGCTCGGTGATACCCTCATCAAACTTGTGGACTCCAATCGCCATCACAATCACTTCGAACCTGGTGGGTGCGGAGTTTCCCCGAGGATTTTTTTTATCGAGGATTTTTGTTACATAAATAAAATTAATAAATGATTAAATACATTAATATCGACCTAATAAGGTTAGTGCCAGTAGCCAGATGAGCCACTTCATCCTGTCGAACAATGTAATAAGGATTCTCCCTGGGGAAGACTGGTGAGAGTAGCTGGAATAGTTCGTCTGGATGGCAGTTCTGGTTGTTAACGGTGATGCGGTCAAACTGTAGGGAGATCACCCTGCGGATTCGCACCTCTGAGATGTCTATTGAGAGGACATTGTCGTCGTTCGAGAGAATTATCTCCACTGAGGCTGACCTCGTGTGGTTTATGGGGTTGTCGTTGATCACTGAAACCCTCTGTTCTTTTGTGATCGGGTAGTAACGGTTACTTACGACGAAGACGATGGACTCCAAGAGGCTGCTTTTTCCGGAGCCATTGAGGCCGACTGATAGGGTTCAGGGGGATGATGATGAGGATCGATTACATGATGGTGCAGAAGGATATTTTTGAGCCCCAATAAATATCGAATTATCTCGATAATTAATGGTTTTAGAGGAAAATGACGGAGGGACTTCCTGTGGGGAATTTCCTCAGCTACAAAAATGGTCTTGTGACATTTTCCTCTAAAATCAGTTGTTACCAGGATAATTGCGAAATTCCTGCAACATAACGGAGGAAAAATGTTCTCCGTTATGTTCGTCAAGTCACCCAACAATTATTAGAAAATTCCTGTTGTTCACCATAAAAATAACAAAAGAAACGTTACAAACCTATGGTATTGTGTCCTGGGTGCAAACCATCGAAAATATGTTGTCCCCTGTAGGATTTGAAGTTCTCGATGACGATCTGAAACCAAGAATGAAGTGTTTTTCGTCACAAAAAACGAAAAATGAAGTGATTGATTGACATTCCTGATGTTCCAGACGTCCTGGGGGCTTTATTTGGGACGAATAAGGGATGAAAGCCTCAAATTACCTTTTTGATGTACATTTTTCAACAATAGCTTGTGCTTTTGTGCTTCACCGGCTTCTCGAATGCAAAAAGCGAGGGAAATTCACGGGAAGTATAAACAGTGGCAGCCATTTCTGGCTTCAGCGCCCCGATTTCCGGCCCACTTCCACTTCAAAAATAATTTATTCATTCCTGGACGATAGAAGTCCCAGAAAGTACAGGAAAATTTGTTGGAAAAGGGCAGTTAATGAAGTGCAATTACCAGAATTGAAGAAGATATTTTTTTTATTTTTTTATTTTTTTGAAAAATTGTCAGCTCCATTAAAATTACAAATTGAAGAGCGAATCAACATTTCCCAGTTGAATCCTCACGAATTGAATTAGAATTACAGCAGAAACTCTGAAAAATTAATAGATGATGTTTTCTTTATCTTCATAATAAAAATAAATATGTTTTTCCGTTTATCCGTGAGTTGTGTCGTCTTCGACAAAGTCAGCAGCTTCTTCCCTGGTGACACACTCTACGTGAGACACCTTATTCCTGAATTTAACCCCATAGAATTTATTTGCGTGCTGCAGTAATTCAGGTCTGAAAAAATTCATTAATTTCCATTAATTTAAAATTTATCCAATTTTTTTAACAAAAATTCTCACCTAAAAGTTGTGGTGATAAATTGTGCGTCAGAGCTGAGTTCATGGATCATATCAGCAACAGCTTTTCTGTGCTGGGCATCGAGAGCCTGATCGATCTCATCGAATAGATAGAAAGGTGCTGGATCGCACTTCTGAATAGCGAATATCAGGGCAAGTGCCACAAGAGACTTTTGCCCACCCGAAAGTTGATTCATCTCTCTCATCTCAGCTTTTTGTCCAGTGAACGAAACTCTAATCCCTGAAAAATTCCAAAAATTAACATAATCGTGAAAAACATCCCCAAAATCTCATCAAAACCTCAAACTCACCGACACCAATGAACCGATCAGAATCGGCAGCAGTGGATGTATCATCATCGCCCTCCTCCCCATCGGCCGTCTTCATGACGAGTTGTGCGTGTCCAGTGGGCACGAGTTTCTTGAAGACTTCGCTGAAGTACTTACTAACCTGTTTAAAAGTGAACTGAATAGCCTCGCACTTTCTCATCTCCAGTACATTCATCAGCTCCTTGATCTTCTCATCGCCTCTGTCCAGCTCCTCCTTCCTCTTCACAAGCTTCTCCTTCTGATCGCTGAACGACATGAACTGATCCAACGCCTTTTTATTAACATGGCTGTACTTCTTCAGCTGATTATTCGCCTTCTCCATCTCCTTGAACAGCTGTTTCGTCGACATATTCCCAAACTTCTCATAAGCCTCAGGTGAAGGCAGTGCCCCCAATTCCGTGATCTTCTGTGTACACTCAGCGATCTTCTGCTGTAGAATATTCTGCTTGCTGGCGAGTTTCTCAAGATCCTTAGCATCAGACTCGATCTTCTCCTGGACTTCCTTCTCCTTCGCCTTCCACTTCTCCACCTCAGCAGCCTCAGCCTTCTGCTTTTTGGTGGCGCCCCCGACTCTCTCATTCATAGTCTTGAAATCAGCATTGACCTTGACCAATCTTTTCTCTATGTCCGACAGCTGAGCCTTGCAAGTCTCCAACTGTCTCTGCCTGTCTTCCACCGAGATCTCCTGGAGTGCCTGCACGAGTTCGTCCTTCCTCCGATGAAGATTATTAGTAAGAAGATTCTCAAGTTTGTTCTTCTCAGCCTCCAGTCTCATACGTTTGGCAAAAGCCTCCTTATTCTCTTTCGTGAGTGTCCTGATC
The DNA here is from genome assembly GCF_034640455.1 of Diachasmimorpha longicaudata. Classification (NCBI taxonomy): domain Eukaryota; kingdom Metazoa; phylum Arthropoda; class Insecta; order Hymenoptera; family Braconidae; genus Diachasmimorpha; species Diachasmimorpha longicaudata. The sequence goes on along the minus strand of NW_026974105.1, from coordinate 1,831 downwards.
TCGTCGTTGAGGGTATCCACCTGCCGTTGATCAGCCACCGACAACTGCGCCATCAAGTCCTGATGGAGTTCACTCTCAAGACCCTCCTTGGTCGCCCTCATAGCCTCGAGATTCGATGTGCACTGGGCAAGACTCCTCTCCTTCGGTGTTCTATACCTCTCGATAGCCGACAACTCCTCCTTCATCAGCCTGATCTCCGCCTTCATCTTGTCGTAGATGTCTTTAGCCTTGCTGTTCTTCGTCTCCGTTCTCTGCATCTCACTGACATACGACGATATATTCTGATCCGCCTTCTTGATCTCATCCCTCAGGTTAGACAGTTCATTCTCCATCGTGTTGATCTGCGCCATAAGTTCAGACCTTGTCTTCTGGATCTCCAGCCTGGACCTGAGGGTATTGAAGTACCCCCCAGTGAGTGATCCCTTGGAGGAGACTTGATCCCCCTCGAGTGTCACACAATCAAGTCCAGATGTCCTCGCCAAATTAGTAGCAGCTTCCAGATTTCTACAGATGAGAGTCTTCCCAAAAATGTACCTCATCGCTCTGTCGTACTTCCCATCATAATTAAGCTTGGAGATCATGGGAATGGCGTCACTCGTATCAGGATAATCAATGCTCTTCACGTGTAGACGATTGAGAGGCATGAAGGTGACTTCCCCCGGCAGTCTCTGATTGTTCATCTCCTTCAGGATTTTCGTTCCAAACTTGTCAGTCTCCACAATATGATGAAAGAGTCTGTTGCCAGCAGTGACCTCCACCGCCATGTAGACACTCTTATCACAATCAAAGTTCTCGATGACAGGTCCATAGTACGAGTTAACCTCATGAGCCATGTCAGGTCGTTCTTTGAAAGTCTCAAGAACCCTCCGAACCGAATCCCGTCCATTGAGAATGGGTTTTCCGGCCATGGACCTGAGGCTCTGATCAGCCTTCGCCAGGTCCTCCTTCAACCCAGACAGATTCAACTGCAGGACACTCTCCTTCCTGTACTGCTCCTTCCTCTGCGCCTGACAGGCGTCCTTCTGCTTGGTCAGTTCATAGTAGTGCTTGTTGTGTTCATCAATGGACGCCCTCTGCTTCTCCATCTCCTTCGTGTACTCCTCGATCTTCTTCTCGAGATCCTTCTGCTTCTCGGCGTCTTTCTTGAGATCCTCACTGATCTTCTTCTGGTGCTCCTCTTTATCCCTAATCTGCTTGGTCAGCTGCTTCAGCTCGTTCTGAATCCATTTATCCCTGTCGTCCTTGCTGATATCACACGTGAGTGTCCCCTGCTTAGCGTACAACTCCTTCCGCTTCTGTTCCTTGAGTCCCATCGCTCTCGTGTACTCCTCCTCCCGTCGCTTCATCTCCTCGTATTCAGGACGAATCTTCTCCAGCTCCTTTTCCCTCACAGCGATGTTCTCCTTTAGCTTCTCCAGCTCCTGCTGCGCACGTTTTCTGCTGTCGTTGTCACCCTTCACCTCCTCCAGAAGATCGTTTATCGTCAGGGTCAGTTTCGTCTTCTCCTTCAGCAGCTGCTGCTGCTCAGCACTCAGGGTGTCACGCTCCTCCTTCGCAGTCTGGACTTCCTTCTTCGCTTCCTTCAGCCGCTTCGAGGCTGATCGCACATTCTCCTGAGCTGTCTTTGCTTCGGAACCCAGGCGCGCCTGTTCAGCACCAGAAATTCGTCAACTGAGATAAGTCAATTTATGATAATTAATTGATTAACTAATGAACTCATACTAAATCGTAAATTGAGATGATCATAAATTGTGAATAAAATGTATTTTTGTAAAATAAATATTTTATGTTCGATTAAAAAAAAATTGTTAAACAAATTCATTACCTGACT
>NW_026974104.1:0-10092 GCF_034640455.1 Diachasmimorpha longicaudata | reverse complement strand
CACTCACGTGTGATATTATAGGTTTATTTTATTTAAAATTTAAAATCAATATAGGTTGATTTTATTTAAAAAAAATTTAAATTTTAAATTTAAAATACCTTGTTCTTTAAATTAATTGAAATTCTAATCAAATTAAAAATTTTAATTTAATTAAAATTTTTACATAAATTTAAAATCAATATAGGTTGATTTTATTTAAAAATTTAAAATCAATATAGGTTGATTTATTTAAAAATTTAAAATCAATATAGGTTGATTTTATTTAAAAATTTAAAATTAAGGTTTATTTTATTTAAAAATTTAAAATTAATATAGGTTGATTTTATTTAAAAATTTAAAATTAAGGTTTATTTTATTTAAAAATTTAAAATTAATATAGGTTAATTTTATTTAAAAATTTAAAATCAATATAGGTTGATTTTATTTAAAAATTTAAAATCAATATAGGTTGATTTTATTTAAAAATTTAAAATCAATATAGGTTGATTTTATTTAAAAATTTAAAATCAATATAGGTTGATTTTATTTAAAAAATTTAAATTTTAAATTTTAAAATACCTTTTTAAATTAATTGAAATTCTAATCAAATTAAAAATTTTAATTTAATTAAAATTTTTACATAAATTTAAAATCAGTATAGGTTGATTTTATTTAAAAATTTAAAATCAATATAGGTTGATTTTATTTAAAAATTTAAAATCAATATAGGTTGATTTTATTTAAAAAAATTTAAATTTTAAATTTTAAAATACCTTTTTTAAATTAATTGAAATTCTAATCAAATTAAAAAATTTTAATTTAATTAAAATTTTTACATAAATTTAAAATCAATATAGGTTGATTTTATTTAAAAATTTAAAATCAATATAGGTTGATTTTATTTAAAAATTTAAAATCAATATAGGTTGATTTTATTTAAAAATTTAAATTAAGGTTTATTTTATTTAAAAATTTAAAATTAATATAGGTTGATTTTATTTAAAAATTTAAAATTAAGGTTTATTTTATTTAAAAATTTAAAATTAATATAGGTTAATTTTATTTAAAAATTTAAAATCAATATAGGTTGATTTTATTTAAAAATTTAAAATCAATATAGGTTGATTTTATTTAAAAATTTAAAATCAATATAGGTTGATTTATTTAAAAATTTAAAATCAATATAGGTTGATTTTATTTAAAAAAATTTAAATTTTAAATTTTAAAATACCTTTTTTAAATTAATTGAAATTCTAATCAAATTAAAAATTTTAATTTAATTAAAATTTTTACATAAATTTAAAATCAGTATAGGTTGATTTTATTTAAAAATTTAAAATCAATATAGGTTGATTTTATTTAAAAATTTAAAATCAATATAGGTTGATTTTATTTAAAAAAATTTAAATTTTAAATTTTAAAATACCTTTTTTAAATTAATTGAAATTCTAATCAAATTAAAAATTTTAATTAAATTAAAATTTTTACATAAATTTAAAATCAGTATAGGTTGATTTTATTTAAAAATTTAAAATCAATATAGGTTGATTTTATTTAAAAATTTAAAATTAAGGTTTATTTTATTTAAAAATTTAAAATCAATATAGGTTTATTTTATTTAAAAATTTAAAATCAATATAGGTTGATTTTATTTAAAAATTTAAAATTAAGGTTTATTTTATTTAAAAATTTAAAATCAATATAGGTTTTTTATTTAAAAATTTAAAATCAATATAGGTTGATTTTATTTAAAAATTTAAAATCAATATAGGTTGATTTTATTTAAAAATTTAAAATTAAGGTTGATTTTATTTAAAAATTTAAAATCAATATAGGTTTATTTTATTTAAAAATTTAAAATTAAGGTTTATTTTATTTAAAAATTTAAAATCAATATAGGTTGATTTTATTTAAAAAAATTTAAATTTTAAATTTTAAAATACCTTTTTTAAATTAATTGAAATTCTAATCAAATTAAAAATTTTAATTAAATTAAAATTTTTACATAAATTTAAAATCAGTATAGGTTGATTTTATTTAAAAATTAGATTAATATAAAATTTTATTTAAAAAAATTGTAAATTTGTAATTTAATTTAAAATTTAATTTAAAAATTTAATTTAAAAATTTAATTTAAAAATTTAATTTAAAATTTTAAATTAAAATTTTAATTTTAATTAAATAAAATTAAAATTATATTTAATAGTTTTATCTATTTCTAAAAATATCAAAAATTTTTATGCTTATAACATTAAAATATAATTATTTAAAAATAATTTGAAATTATTTTTTTTTGATTTATATAAAAAAATATAATTGATTTTATATCTTTATTTTATTAATAAGTTCTTTAATTTTATTATTTTTAAATAATTATTTTTCAATGTGAATTTTTATAGAAATGAATTTATTAGCTTTTATTGTTTTAATAATTATTAATAGAAATTATGTAGGGGATAAATCTATAAAATATTATTTATTAAATAGGTTTAGTTCAATAATTTTTTTATTTTTTATAAATTTGAATTTATTATTTAATAATTATTATTTTTTATTAATTATAAATTTAATAATATTAATAAAATTAGGAGTTTTTCCATTTCAATTTTGGTTTATTGATATGTTAATTAATTTAGATTGAATAATATGTTTTATTTTAATTGTTTGACAAAAACTAATTCCAATAATAATTTTAATTTATATTTATATAATTAATTTTTTATTATTAATTTTAGTTTTAAGAGGATTATTTAGAATTTTAATAATTTTTAATCAAATTCTTTTAAAAAAAATTTTAGGTTATTCTTCATTAAATCATATATCTTGGATATTATTATCTTTAATAATTAGAATTAATGTATTTTTAATTTATTATTTAAGATATTTAATTATAAATTTTTTAATTATATATTATTTTTGAAAATTAAAGTTAGAAGAAATTAGTGATTTATTTTTTGTTAATAATATATTTATATATTTTTTTTTATTTATAATAATATCATTAGGGGGTATCCCCCCTTTTTTTGGATTTTTTATAAAATGATTTTTTATTATAAATTTAAATATGTTTAATTTTTTTATTTTACTAATATTAATTTTTTATTCATTAATTTATTTATTTTATTATTTGCGATTAGGGTTTAATTTTATAATATTAAATTATTTAATAATAAATTTAAGGTTATTTTTTTTTTTAAAAGAAAAAAATTTTAATATTTTTATTATTATAAATTTATATATTGTATTAGGTTTATTAATATTTTTATAATAAAAATTTTAAGTTAATTTTAAACTATAAATTTTCAAAATTTAAAATATAATTTAAAATTATAAATTTTATATATTAAGATAGTAAAGAAGAATTTTTTTTCTTTTAAATAAATTTACAATTTATTACTTAAATCAGACACTTTACTAAAATTTTATATTTTTATATAATTTTAAATTTGCAATTTAATGTTTTATTTAAACTAAAAATTAATAAATGATAAAATGAATATTTTCTACAAATCATAAGGATATTGGTGTTTTATATTTTATTTTTGGAATTTGATCTGGTATAGTTGGTTTATCTATAAGAATAATTATTCGTTTAGAATTGGGGGTTACTGGTAGTGTTTTAATAAGAGATCAACTTTATAATAGAATGGTAACTGCTCATGCTTTTGTTATAATTTTTTTTATAGTTATACCTATTATAATTGGAGGATTTGGTAATTGATTAGTTCCTTTAATATTAGGAGCTCCAGATATAGCTTTTCCTCGTATAAATAATATGAGATTTTGGTTGTTAGTTCCTTCTTTAATTTTATTGGTATTAAGGGGGGTATTAAATTTAGGTGTTGGTACTGGATGAACAGTATACCCTCCATTATCTTCAATAATAGGTCATAGGGGGTGTTCAGTGGATTTAGCTATTTTTTCTTTACATTTAGCTGGGGCTTCATCAATTATAGGGGCTATTAATTTTATTACAACTATTTTAAATATAAGATTTTATTTAATTAAATTAGATCAATTAAGTTTATTAGTTTGATCAATTTTAATTACTGCTATTTTGTTATTATTATCTTTACCTGTTTTAGCTGGTGCAATTACTATATTATTAACAGATCGTAATTTAAATACAACTTTTTTTGATTTTTCTGGTGGGGGGGATCCTGTTTTATATCAACATTTATTTTGATTTTTTGGTCATCCTGAAGTTTATATTTTAATTTTACCTGGATTTGGTATTATTTCTCATATTATTTATAATGAAAGAGGTAAAAAAGAAACATTTGGTTCATTAGGTATAATTTATGCTATATTAACTATTGGATTTTTAGGTTTTATTGTCTGAGCTCATCATATATTTACTATTGGTATAGATGTTGATACACGAGCTTATTTTACTTCAGCTACAATAATTATTGCTGTTCCTACTGGTATTAAGGTATTTAGGTGATTAGCTTCTTTAAGTGGGGTAAAAATTAATTTAAATTTAAGTATATATTGATCCATTGGTTTTATTATTTTATTTACTTTAGGAGGTTTAACTGGTATTATTTTATCTAATTCTTCAGTTGATATTATTTTGCATGATACATATTATGTTGTTGCTCATTTTCATTATGTATTATCTATAGGGGCTGTATTTGCTATTATAGCTGGTTTTATTTATTGATACCCTTTATTTTTAGGGTTAATTATACATGATAAAATATTAAAAATTCAGTTTTTTTTAATGTTTATAGGGGTAAATTTAACTTTTTTTCCCCAACATTTTTTAGGTATAAGAGGGATACCTCGTCGTTATTCAGATTATCCAGATATATATATATCTTGAAATATTGTTTCTTCTTTTGGGTCTATTATAACTTTAGTAAGAATTTTATTATTTATTTATTTAGTTTGAGATAGATTTATTTCTTATCGATGTGTTATTTTTTTAAGATTTAGTAATTCTTCTATTGAATGATTTCAATATTATCCTCCTTTAATTCATTCATATATACAATTACCTTTATTAATTAATAAATTTTAATATGGCAGATTAGTGCAATGAATTTAAGATTCATAAATAAAAATTATTTTTTTATTAAAAATATATATTTGAAGAATAATAAATTTTCAAGATTATAATTCTTATATTAGTTTATTAATAATTGAATTTCATGATTATGCTTTAATAATTTTATTAATTATTATATTTTTTATTATTTATATTTTAATTTGATTTATATTTAATATTTATATTAATAAAAATATTTTACATCATCAAATATTGGAAATTATTTGAACATTAATTCCTGTTTTTATTTTATTTTTTTTAGCTGTTCCTTCTTTAAAAATTTTATATATAATTGAAGAAATGTTAAATCCTTATTTAACAATTAAAATTATTGGTCATCAATGATATTGAAGATATGAATATTCTGATTTTTATACTTTAATATTTGATTCTTTTATAATTTCAGATTATGTTGATAATAGAGTATTTCGTTTATTAGATGTTGATAATCGATTAATCTTACCTTTTAATATAAATATTCGAGGTATTGTTACATCAGTAGATGTTATTCATTCTTGGGCTATTCCAATAATAGGGGTTAAAGTTGATGCTATTCCTGGGCGTATGAATCAATGTAATATTTATATAAATCGATTAGGGGTTTATTTTGGTCAATGTTCAGAAATTTGTGGGTTAAATCATAGATTTATACCAATTGTTTTGGAAAGAGTAAATTTTGAAATATTTTTATTTTGGGTAAAAAATTTTTAAAACTTATTATTTATATTAATATTTTTAAATTGACAATTTAATGTTATGATTTAACTAAAGTTTATTTAAATAGTTTAAAAAAAATATTAATTTGTGGTATTAAAGATTTATAATTAATTTAAATTTCATTATATATCTTAATTATAAGAGTTGAATTTTTAATTCAAAAATAATAAATTAGTATTTATTTTTAATGAATTCCACAGATGTCACCTATAGATTGATTAATTTTATCTTTTTTTTTATTATTAATTTATTTATTAGGTTTAATATATTTATATTTTATAATTGAAGTTAATTTAAATAATAATTATATTTTTAAGAAAAATAATTTTTTTATTAATTGATAATGATATTAAATTTATTTTCTATTTTTGACCCTCAAGTTTTATGAATTTCAATTAATTGAGTATCTAGTTTATTAATTATTTTATTAATTCCACAAATTTATTGAATTTATAATTCTCGATTTAGGTACATATTTATGTTATTTATATATATATTGTGGTTAGAATTTAAAGTTATTTTGAAAGTTAAATTTAATTTAAATAATTTAATTTATGTAAATTTGTTATTTTTTTTTATTTTAATTAATAATTTTATAGGGTTATTTCCTTATATTTTTACTAGATCGAGACATTTAGTTTATTCAGTAATTTTTTCATTATCTATATGATTTGGGGTTATATTATTTGGTTGATTTAAAAATACAAAATTTATATTAATTCATTTAGTTCCTCAAGGTACTCCATTTTTATTAATATTTTTTATAGTATTTATTGAATTATTAAGAAGAATTATTCGTCCTTTAACTTTATCTGTTCGTTTAGCGGCTAATATAATTGCTGGTCATTTATTGTTAGTTTTATTAAGAAGATTTGTACCTAGTAGATTTATAATATATTTAATAGTTTTATTTGTTCAAATATTATTATTATTATTAGAAACTGGAGTTTCAATTATTCAATCTTATGTTTTTGTTATTTTAATAATTTTATATTTAAAAGAAACTAATTAATTAATGAATAAATTTTTTCATCCGTATCATTTAGTTACTGAGAGTCCTTGACCTTTAATAGGTTCTTTATCTTTAATAATTTTTATAATTGGTGTTGTAAAATGATTTAATGAATTTAATAATAATTTATTATTAATTGGTAGTTTAAGATTATTATTTATTTTAATTCAATGGTGACGTGATGTAATTCGTGAAAGAACTTTACAAGGTAATCATACTTTAAAGGTTTTAAAAAGAATTCAAATTGGTATAATTTTGTTTATTTTATCTGAAGTTATATTTTTTACATCTTTTTTTTGGAGATATTTTCATATATTTTTATCTCCTAGTATTGAATTAGGTAATAATTGACCTCCTAAAGAAATTTTAGTTTTTAATCCTTATAATATTCCTTTATTAAATACTTTAATTTTATTAAGGTCTGGGGCAAGAATTACTTGATGTCATAATTTAATTTATCAAGGGTTTGATTGAAAAGGGTGTCAAGAATCAATTAATTTGACTATTTTATTAGGGGGGTTATTTATTATATTTCAATATAAAGAATATTCTGAATCATTTTTTTCTATTTCTGATTCAATCTATGGTTCTGTTTTTTTTATAATAACTGGTTTTCATGGGTTACATGTAATTATTGGTGTTTTATTTATTATTATTTCTATAAATCGATTATTAAATTTTCATTATTCAAATTTTCATCATTTTGGGTTTGAGGCGGCTTCTTGATATTGACATTTTGTAGATTTAGTATGATTATTTTTATATTTATTTATTTATTGATTATCATTTTAATATTTGTATAATATAAAAAGTATATTTAATTTCCAATTAAATTGTTTAATTAATTTAATATAAATAATTGTATTTATAATTCTTTTATTTTTAATTATTTGTTTAATTTTAATATTATTAAATTTTTTTATTTCAAAAAAAAGAATTTTAGATCGAGAAAAAAGATCTTCTTTTGAATGTGGATTTGATTCTTTAAGTTTATCTCGTTTACCATTTTCTATTCATTTTTATTTAATTGGGATTTTATTTTTAGTTTTTGATATTGAAGTAATTTTTTTATTACCTATAATTAATTTATTTAAGATTTTAGATTTTTATGTTTGAATATATTTAAGATTAGTTATTTTAATAATTTTATATTTAGGGTTAGAATTTGAAAAATTTGAAGGATCTTTAAAATGAATTTTTTAAAAGAATAATAGTTTAATTTAAAATTTTTAATTTGCATTTAAAAGATATTTACTTAAATTTATTTTAAATTAAGAAATAAATATTTATATTCAATTACGGTTTGAATTTTTGATTTTAATTAATCCTTAATTGAAACCAAAAAGAGGTAAATTATTGTTAATAATTTTATTGAATTAATTTCCAATTAAAATAAGTATGAACAATAAAAATTTCTAATTTTAAAATTTTATGGTTAAAATCCATTTTTATTTTATTTATATAGTTTAATAAAAACTTTATATTTTCATTATAATAATAATATTTTATATTTATAAATTTAATATATATATATATATATATATATATATATATATATATATATATATTTAAAGATATAAAATCATCTTAATATTTTCATTATTAAACTTTTTTTAAGCTATTTAAATAAATGATTATTAAAATAATATTAAAATATATTAATATTAATATTAATAAAAAAAAATTTAATTGATAAATTTTTTTAGTAAACAATAATTTTATTAAATAGATATAAAATTTTGATGAAATTAGTTCTATTCATGATGAATCTCTATATATTACTAAATAATTATTAAAATTTAATAATTTTTTGTTATTATATAAATTTGGTAAAAATCATATTATATTATTAAAAATATAATAATATATCACACGTGAGTGAATTTTTAATTTTAATTTTGAAAGTATTATACCTTTAATTATTCCTATGATTAAGAATAAATAAATTAATAATTTTAATTTTTTAGGTAAAAAAATATTATTAAGTGATGAAAATAGTAGTCAATTTAAAATTGATCCATAAAATAAAGTTATTATTACAAGTATAATAATTGAATTATTTATTAAATTTATTGATTTATAAAAATTATAAAAATATATTTTATTTTTTATAGAAAGATAAAAAATTAGTCGAGAAGTGTAAGAAATTGTAAGCCCTATAGAAATAAATATTAAAGAAAAAATTATTCAATTAAATTGATTTATTGTAAAAGTTTCAATAATTAAATCTTTTGAATAAAATCCAGATATAAAAGGTATTCCACATAAAGATAGTGATGAAATATTAAAAATTAAATTAATATAAGGTATATTTATTTGTGTAAATGATATTATACGAATATCTTGGGTATTAAAATAATTATGAATTATAATTCCTGAACATAAAAATAATAATGATTTAAATATTGCATGAGTGATTAAGTGGAAGAATGATAATTTAGGGTAATTTATTGAAATTGTTATAATTATTAATCCTAATTGACTTAATGTTGATAGTGCAATAATTTTTTTAAGATCAAATTCTATATTAGCATTAAAATTTGCTATAAATATAGTTAAACATGATAAAATTATTATTATATATATAATTTTATTATTTATAAGATAATTAAAACGAATTAATAAATAAACTCCTGCTGTAACTAAGGTAGATGAGTGGACTAGTGATGAGATAGGGGTAGGGGCAGCTATAGCTATTGGTAATCATGAAGAAAATGGGATTTGAGCACTTTTTGTAATAGCAGCTAAAATAATAAAAATGAAAAAAGTAAAATTAATTTTTTTTATAAATAAGAAATTTCAAGACCCAAATTTTATAAATAGTCTAATTAAAATTAAAATTATAATATCCCCAATTCGATTTATTAAAATTGTAATTATACTTGAATTAAATCTTTTTTTATTTAAATAATAAGCTACTAAGCAATAAGATGATAATCCTAATCCATCTCATCCAATTAAAATTCTAATTATATTTGGTCTAATAATTATTAAAATTATTGATATTACAAAAATATTAATTAATATATAAAACGTTTAATATGTAAATCTATTCTTATATAATTAATTCTATATAGAATAACAGTTGAAGAAATTAAAAAGATTGTTCTAAAAAATATTAATCTTATTCAATCAAAGTATATAATATAAATTATTTTTATTGAATTAATTGATATAAAATTTCATTCAATTATAATTTTAAAATTTATCAATAAAAATATAAGTGCTAGGGTTTTTGTTAATAAACTTATTAATAATAGATAAATTGATATAATAAAAAAAATTATTTTTAATAATAAATTTAGTTGAATTAATCAATATATTAAATTTT
>NW_026974103.1:0-10104 GCF_034640455.1 Diachasmimorpha longicaudata | reverse complement strand
ATTGGTGTCATATGGTTTCAGATCACTCTAGAATGAACTTTAAACCGAAAGAGTTTATTTTTCGTCATAAAAATTTTGAAATTCTTGGAAAACTATTACAAACCCCCCTCTCCATCGCAGATCAGTTTTACATTTCCACTTCCTAAACGCAATAAACACACGGGACTTTCACTCGGCGTGAAAGTCAGTCCATATCCAAGAATGTAGAATTCAACATAATAAATCAATGGCATTCAATGACAATCATGGACAATACTAGCTCCGACAGTTAATTAGTTTAAAATGATAGGGTGGAGAGTATAATCCAATTACTTGGTTGGAAATATGGATTCTCCTTGACGTACGAAAAAGAGTAACGAATAAAATACTCAATATTTTCGTCACGATTAACTTGATAATCTTCACGACATTATCATGGAATAATTTTTAATGACAATATGACTCACCTTCGTTGCCAAAGAGACTCCACAGTTTAGCGAATAACAACCCCATTATGGTTTTAATTCACTCGGAGAAATTTTTGTTTCTTTGATAACCAAACCACTGATACACTTGCAAAATATTCCGTGTTTACTAAGTTAATCCAAGGCTGTTATTCGATGATGAAAATGATAAGACCTTGGTTTTTAGGGAACTGAAGATATGTCATGTTGAAGAGGGTTATGTTCGTCATTTTATTGGGAGAAAATCCCTTATCACTGCCCGCACTTATTAAAGCTGAACAACTGTCAGCAAGAATTCCATGAATTTCACGAAGAATTTCACGAGATCCTTCGCTGAAAAATTCTACGAGTGTAAATAATTGGTAATCAAGTCAATCGAAGTCACAGATTTGCGTTTAGGGAATCAGAGGGGAGAATCTACTGTTTTCTCATTGACAAAACTGTTACGTCCCAATCGTTCCAACTATGTAACTAGGGGGAACTCTAGCGCCAATTCAGGAATTCAGCGCCAGTTTTGAGTGTGGGAACGTTGACCGCCAAAGCTCTGATGAGCACTCCATCAGATTTAATTTAATAATTGAGGATTATTTATGTGGGGTAGGATAAATGAAATAAGGTAAACACTGATGATTTAGGGAGCACTGAACACACTTTATTTTATTAAATTCGAAATTCAAAATGATCTAAAAATAAACTCAATACTTGTGAACTAATCAAATTGAAGAGAGAAACGGCAAGCAGAAGGCTTGATCAGGAACTGACTTATCTTAAACTTAAGCTTCCAAGGGTTGGGTCTAACAACCCCCACTAATCTAAAAGTTGCGCACGCAAACTAGGCCCTGAGAAAAGGGAAAAGAAAAACGGAGAAGTGAAAAGGAGAAAAGGGGAGTATTTTGCGTCGCTGACTTTCGTCCTGGAGGGACTCACCCGAATACAATGAACAAAGGGCACCACACGTGTTACGCACATGACCCCGTAAAACTGCTGATATAAACAGAACTTGAGATCGTGTCGAGTGAGGGACTCAACCTGTCAAATAAATCCACCCCTCAAATTTAACATCTAGAAAAAATGTTTACTCCACAAGAATTTGGAAACTCATAAAATATTCTAACAAATCCCAGACCCAAACACTCAAGTCTAAAATCCCATCAACAGCTTATTTTCACTAAGAATTTATTGTTTTCCCTTGTTCATTGTATTCTCTCCCTCAATTCTCGACTCTAAATTACGTCTTATAATTTAAATTATTTAAACCGGATTGAAATTTCGCGGACTTAATCGGACGATCTATAGCGCCATCTCCAGAGTTGATGTCGGGATATTACACCTCCCCGTATATAATAAAAATTAGACTCAACAAGAGTCTAATTTTTAAAGTCTTAACAGTAGTAGTCGAACATAATAGTCTTATTTATCTACTTATTTAATAGTCTACTTATGTAATAGTATTAATAGTCTTTCAAACTCTTGATATCCTATTTCTTAAAGGACTTATTCGCTAAAAATGCTGGTTTCAACTTATTAATATGTACAGTTTTCTTACGACTATCTGACAACTTAATCACTGCATTTTCCTTGTTCAACACTTTGATTATCTCATATGGACCCAGATAATTGGCATCCAACTTGCTGGTTTTTGCATCGTTAATCAAAAATACCCAGTCTCCAGGTTCAAAATGTTTCTGATTAACAGCTCTGTCATAGTATAATTTAGATCTAAATTTCGCCATGTCCACATTATCAGCTGCACGGGCTTGTGTCTCGCGTAGCTTATCAACTAAGTCACCCAAATAGTCTCTATATATAGGTACACTGCTTTCTTTTACAAAATTGGATGGAATACGCGCCAGTCTTCCGAAAATCAACTCGTGAGGAGTAAAACCCGTCGATTCGTGGACTGAAGTATTGTATGAAAACATTGCATACTTCACCCATGTGTCCCAATCTCGATTTTTGTCAATAAAATTCTTTAAATATTCAGTCAAAACTAAGTGACTTCTCTCAAGAGATCCGTTAGTTTGTGGGTGGAAGGCCGTGGTTTTCAGTTGTTGGATTTTAAATAATTTTGCCAGATGTTTCATAACTTCGCCAATAAAATTCGAACCCTGATCTGTTAAAATTGCCTCAGGACAACCGAAAATACAAATAAAATTCTCCGTGAAGGCTTTTGCGATATTGATGGCTTTTGTTTCAGCCAGGGGTACTGCTAATGAATATTTTGTTAAGTTATCCTGAATGGTTAAAATATATCTATTGCCTGCTTCAGTAATTGGTAAGGGACCTACGATATCCAGTGCAATTTTCTCAAATGCAGTTTGGGGAGTGTCAGTTACAATCATAGGTTGCCTGGTTTTGACTCGAACTAATTTGTTTTTCTGACACGTGATACAATTTTTTATATAATTCTGAATTTGTGGCTTCATTTTCTCCCAAAAATATGTTCGTCTAATTCGATCATAGGTTTTCACAACCCCTTTATGGCCACCGACCGCAGACTCATGCATCTCTTTAATTATTCCCTCTCGTTTATCAACTTCCGGAATTTCTGTTTGATTTAAACAAACTGTAACGTGATAACCTTGAGAAAATGTTTTTTCTAGGTACATTTTAATGTTACCCCACGGAAGTTTATCAAGTCCATCACCGGTTCTCGCGATTCTAACAGTTTTGACGTCAAAATAATCCATCGTTTCCTTGAGTTTCGCGATACTAAGGCTAGTATTAGCTAAAATAGCTTTATCTTCGACCCAGTCTTTAATTATAACCAAGAAAATGTGAAAATTTCCATGTTTAAAAACAACAACATCACCAATCTCAGGTTTATCTTTCGGAAATTGATCTTTATCAGTGAGGTTTCGAATTAAGAGTTCTTGAAAAACGGGGGTTCTCGACTTGAAATCTGCAGA
Organism: Diachasmimorpha longicaudata; assembly: GCF_034640455.1. Lineage (NCBI taxonomy): Eukaryota > Metazoa > Arthropoda > Insecta > Hymenoptera > Braconidae > Diachasmimorpha > Diachasmimorpha longicaudata. The sequence continues at coordinate 6,752 of NW_026974103.1, read as the reverse complement.
AACAAACGTTGCGATGTTATCTTTTTTCATAAAGATTCCATCTCGGGTTTCGCTAAAAACGTTCAATGGAATTCGGCGTTTCACTCGTTTTCCATGTTTAATGACTTTTCCTGCGTCGGGAGTATTTATTACTTCTTCGTCTGAAGAGCTCAGCTGATCGTCATAGTCACTGAGATCATTCGAAAAATCGTCTTCATCAGGAAAGTCTGGGACAAGGGTTTTTGCGTCTGAATTCGAATGAAAAATATAATGGGTACTTCGCATATGCAAAATCGGACATTCCTCGCAAACACGATCACTTTCATTGGGATTTTTCTCCTGATTCGACATTCCGTGTGACCTACTTCCCATAGATATCTCGTATGTTAGTATTTCATGCTGTTTTTCGATTATCGTTCGTAATTCGTTTGGATCATGCGTGCACGTCTTTTTTCGATTCGTTTCGTTCATAAGCATGTCGTCTTTGCTCCATGCTTCCGGGCCCGGACAATAAACCAAGAATCCATGGTTCAACGTACTAGGGAAAGGGGAAAACTCGGGTAAATCAGCGCTCTCCATGGCCAAGGATGTATCCTCTCGGTCAACAGGTCCCTGAACCATGGGGGGCTGCTGATCTTGACTTACTGCTTTTCCCTTTCGATTACTGGGTGGAGTGGATCCTCCCTGGGAGTCGATACATTCAACTGAGTTAAATGGACCACTCGGATGAGGATTCACTCCCGATTTATTAACTGGGTCATTTCGTTCGTTGAAATGAAATTGCGAAGACGTTTTTACTGGGTCACTTCGTTCAGTGAGATAAATTTCGATATCATGCTTTGATCGTTTATTCGTGTTATCGTTTGAGTGTATCCTTGGGAAGTCAAGTAACTCGTTTTCAACTAAACTCTTCGTAAATTTGATTTTCGCTATTGATAATTTTTCTAGCCCTTTTGATAACTCTATCGGATTACGTGAAAGAGCATCCGCGTTGGCATTCAATCGTCCTGGTTTAAAAATCACTTCGTATTGGTATTCTCTAAGTAACAACACCCAACGAAGTAATCGTGATGCGGGGTCTTTGATCTTGTGAGCCCATACGAGAGGTCTGTGATCCGTAACTAATTGAAATTTGGTCCCGTAAAGATAGGCACGAAAATGCTTCACAGCGAAAACTATGGCATATAATTCTTTCTCTATCACCGAATAATTGAGCTCAGCTCCTCTTAACAACCTTGAGGCATAAGAAACAGGTAGGTCCGATCCTATTTCACCCTGACTGAGGACGGCTCCGAGGGCATAATGCGAAGCATCTGTTGTAACTATGAAAGTTCTTTTGAAGTCGGGGAACTGAAGGATAGGTTCTTTACATAAAAGGTCTCGTAAATGCTCAAACGCGTTTTGACATTCGATGCTCCAAACGAAAGTTGCATTTTTCTTCAGTAACTGGGTCAGTGGGCGAGAGATTCGAGCCAAATTGGGGATAAAGCGCCTGTAATACCCGATGAGACCTAGAAATTCTTTGATATTTTTTACAGTTTTTGGGACGGGAAATTCCTTTACAGATTTTACTTTTCCGGGATCTGGAGTGACTCCCTTATCACTCACAATGTGACCCAGATAGGCAACGCTAGTTTGTAAAAATCGGCACTTATCAACCTGTAACGTCAATCTACTTGTGCGGAGTCTCCCCAATAATTTAACGAGTTTTCTCTCATGGTCCTCTAGGGACGATGCATAAACAACGATATCATCTAAATAAACAAATAAGTCCACACCTTGGAGGCCCGTAAGCACTTGATCCATCAACCGTTGGAAAGTTGCTGGTGCATTTTTCAGACCAAATGGCATTCTCGTATAGTGATAGTGTCCGTTGGGGGTAGAGAAAGCAGTTTTGATTTTGTCAGTCTCGTCCATAGGGATCTGGTGGAAACCAGAAGCAAGGTCAAGGACCGAGAAGTACTTTGCACCTCCCAATTGGTCCAAAATGTCAATTATGTTCGGGAGAGGGTAAGCGTCGGAAATAGTTTTTTCATTTAAATTGCGAAAGTCTATGACCATTCGCCACCTTTTGTTGCCAGCTGAGTCAGCTTTCTTTGGCACAATCCAAATTGGAGAATTATAAGGAGAAGATGAGGGTTCAATAATATTTGACTCTAATAATTCTTTAATCTGTTTTTGAATTTCCTCTTTGTGAATTTGAGGAAATCTGTACTGTTTAGTAGAAATCGGGATGTCATCTGTAGTGGGGATTTTGTGCATCATGACATTCGTGCCTTGTAAATGATCGCCCGGGAGCTGGACTTGATAAGGGAATTTTCTGAAAATCCTGAGTATACTTTGTTTTTCCTCTGAATTAAGATTTTCAAGATGTAGATTATCCGCGAGTTTCGCCATTCGTTCCTCTAGAGTTTCGGATTCAAAATTCAGACACGTTTTAATGGGTTTCTCCGATACATTTTCAATTTCCTCAAGATATTGCGCAGGAATATGGAGTTCTACTTCCCCCACGTTGCAATTAATAACATAAATCCAAGCTATCCCCTCATTATTCGTTACGAATGCTTCTCCTCCGTATAAATTCTGTCCTAAATTCAAGTTGGGTAAATATCCTTGTTTTAATTCGGGATTCAATATTTTTATTCCCACTTTCTTTTTGCAACGTGCTGGAACTGTTACCCTCGTTTGTAACAATGGAATTGTTATCTTCCTATTATTGACCCGTACACAATTGTCAGCAAAGCATAATGTGGCTTTTTCGTTTCTCAAAAATTGCGCGCCTAAAATGCCATCATACTTTATTGGGAAATCTGCACGAACTACCTGGAAGACGCATGGAATGGAATTTATCATGATCCTAACTTCGCCAATTGTTTCATCAGATCCTGAGGTTATGCCTGTCAATAGAAAGTTCACACTTTTATCAATTTGAACGTGTGGTCGCAACGAACTCTCCTTCAACAGGTTAATATCCGCCCCAGAATCTACAAGGAGTCAATTTTTCATATTTACCAGGTCATCGCTCGTAAGAGCGACACAAGGGGATGCATGCAGATGAGCCCGATTAATATTAATCGATGCCTGTTGAGCGCTAGTCTTATTGCCCGATTGAATGTTTTGTCTACCTGAATCAAATTTATTTTGAGTGGAACGACATCTCAGCGTTGAGTGTCCTGTTGCTTTACAATTAATGCAATATCCCGGCTTCCATTTGCTACGACATTCGTTTGACATGTGACCGATTTTACCACAAGAGAAACAAGTTCTGTTTTTTGTGTGAATTAAATTCTCCGATTTTCCCTTATGAGTTTCTGCTACGTTTACTTTAGCATGAGAAGACCTATGGAATCGCTGGTGTGAATTGTACGGCGCGTGATTCTTAAAGTGACGGTTCTGAAAATTTTGCATCCTGTTAGATGAACTGACTGACTCATCTTTGAAAAGATCGTTTCGTTGTTCGATCTCTTTCTGTTTTTCAATCGCAATTTTGATGGCTGCCGCAAAGGTAGGGGGTTCTTTGCTTGAAACAGATGTACTGAGTTCACCTCTCAATCCGCGAATAAAACTGTCACGAGCACCTTCCTGTGTAGCTGCCAAAAGTGCAACCGACATGTCACGAGAATATTTCTCATGAATCGATTCAGTTATTCCCTGAACTAGAACATTGATTCTCGCTACATAATCAATTATTTTCTCATTCGGTTTTTGATGAACGTTAGCGAGTAATCCCTGCCATTGTGACAATGTTTGACATGGAGCGAAAGCCTGTTTGAGAGTGGCAAAGATGTCTTCGAGGGTAGTGTTCTGACCTATATATTCGCTAGCCGTTCCGGTAATTCTTGATTTAATCAATTGTGTGAAATACATCCGATGCTCGGGAGAAGCGAGTGAGACTGCGTGTTTACAGAGATTGATAAAATTATTTACCGGCATACTCTGCCCATTGAAAGTCGGTATTAAACTGGAGATGTCCTTGATGGACATTGTCTGGCGTGATTCTCGGTTGCTCGAGTCTACCTGGTTTCCGGATACCCGTCCAGATGTAATAGGCGAACTACTACTCGCGGCTGTTTGACTGGCTGAGTCTATAATTAATGAATTATCGGCCGTTCGTGTCGATTCCCCACTTAGTCTAGCTCTTCTACCTTTAGTAGGTGCCATTTTATCTAATCACTTATTCAATAATTATCGTAATAAACTAATGTTTCTCTCTTCGTGAATTAATAAATTTTCGAATGTGCTCTCTAAAAGGTATGGTCAAGGCTGCGGCCTATAATCAGATGTATCTCTTTGCTACTCAGTAAAACCGCAGAAAACCTGAGCAATACCCTGAAATGACCATCCTCGACATATTACTTATCACTAGACTTACAGTTTCTGTCGTTACAACTAATCCAAATGCTGATGTTCTCACTGTAATCTTTCACCTGAGATTTCACTGATTGCCCATAAACTTTCACTCAACACTACACTGAATTGTACTTGATGAATCTGCGCTGCTCGGTCCGCCGTGAGCATCCGTGAACTCCTTCGGCTCCAGTTGGTCCAAGGTCCTTCGTCTGCGTTCGCTGGAACTCTGCTGAGGCTATTGATATTGAGTTGATAATAGCCGACTCTCGTTCTGATTCACGATGAATACTCATCACCATGAGTTTCTCCAACTCCAATCTCGTTCAGCTTCCCAATAGAAATAGGTTGACTGTCACGTAAATTCAACGCTTGAATTGTTCAAGTTCCAATTTTAAATCTTGATGAATGTGGTCATCCCACCGCTGTCACCAATTGTTACGTCCCAATCGTTCCAACTATGTAACTAGGGGGAACTCTAGCGCCAATTCAGGAATTCAGCGCCAGTTTTGAGTGTGGGAACGTTGACCGCCAAAGCTCTGATGAGCACTCCATCAGATTTAATTTAATAATTGAGGATTATTTATGTGGGGTAGGATAAATGAAATAAGGTAAACACTGATGATTTAGGGAGCACTGAACACACTTTATTTTATTAAATTCGAAATTCAAAATGATCTAAAAATAAACTCAATACTTGTGAACTAATCAAATTGAAGAGAGAAACGGCAAGCAGAAGGCTTGATCAGGAACTGACTTATCTTAAACTTAAGCTTCCAAGGGTTGGGTCTAACAACCCCCACTAATCTAAAAGTTGCGCACGCAAACTAGGCCCTGAGAAAAGGGAAAAGAAAAACGGAGAAGTGAAAAGGAGAAAAGGGGAGTATTTTGCGTCGCTGACTTTCGTCCTGGAGGGACTCACCCGAATACAATGAACAAAGGGCACCACACGTGTTACGCACATGACCCCGTAAAACTGCTGATATAAACAGAACTTGAGATCGTGTCGAGTGAGGGACTCAACCTGTCAAATAAATCCACCCCTCAAATTTAACATCTAGAAAAAATGTTTACTCCACAAGAATTTGGAAACTCATAAAATATTCTAACAAATCCCAGACCCAAACACTCAAGTCTAAAATCCCATCAACAGCTTATTTTCACTAAGAATTTATTGTTTTCCCTTGTTCATTGTATTCTCTCCCTCAATTCTCGACTCTAAATTACGTCTTATAATTTAAATTATTTAAACCGGATTGAAATTTCGCGGACTTAATCGGACGATCTATAGCGCCATCTCCAGAGTTGATGTCGGGATATTACAAAACATTTCCTAGGGAATTTTCTGGTTTGCAATGAAAACGCGACCTAACGAGATGAAGGTGGAGTTGGTAGGAGCTCCATTTTTGAATCTTTGTTGTTCCAGACAGCATTACAGCATTATCCGGCATTCCATAATAATATAGTTCCTCATGATAAATGAAATAAAGAGAATAATCAACATCCATTTCCCATTAATGAGTTTATTGTTTTATTTATGAAGAGAAAATCAATAGAATAATAAGACATGCCTTATTACTGAAGCTTCTCAATTTAAACAATAACATCTTCGTAAATGGGTAAGTCAAAAGCTACATTTTATTATTATTATTAATTATGAATGAACAAACGAGGAGTATGTACAGTGTTTACAGTCCTGGCATGACGTAAGCAATGTTGTCAAGAATTTCAGCGAATATTTCAGGACTGACAACGTCGGTCTCGGGAATTTGCTGAGTGAGGCACATGAGAGGGCCCAGGGCACACAGGAGTGAGTCCAGGAGGACTGAGAGACTTCCAGATACAGCTATCTGTCCATCGTGCTCCTTCAGACGCTCTCCAATGATCGTTAAAGACTCTCCAAGGAGTTTTAGGTGGGCTGCAACGTCCACTGGCTGGGTTCCAATAACTTTGTATATTCCAGTTCCAACAATTGGCTCGTTTATTGTATTCTTGGGTGCCTTGGATGCAGGGGACATTGAGACTATGTGCGAGGGCTTCTGCAGGACAATCTGGATCTTCTTCGGGGGTAGGGAACCTCTCGTCTCTTTTCCATTACCTGGAATATTATGAAATAATATTTCATGGGATATAGAACAATACTTTTATGGAAATGTATTTCTTTAAGCCGAAGGGCTCGATAGAATTTCTTGGGCGAATCGAAAACTAATTGTTCTATGAATGGTCTCTTGATGAGTCGTCATCATATGACTCGTTATTGAAATGATTAGATGGTTCATAAATTAATTTTTAAATAGAAAAAAATGAGTCTAAGTTTTAGGCGGATGATTTTACAGTAGTGGTTGATGACCAGTATTTTGGGAATATTTCCCTACTTGGGGAGTATTGGTGAAATTAATTCCCATAAATTGATTTGAATTAATCAC
>NW_026974102.1:0-10330 GCF_034640455.1 Diachasmimorpha longicaudata | reverse complement strand
TTTATAATTTAAATAACTATATAAATTTATAAATTCATAAAATTAATTAAATTTAAATTTAATAATTTATAATTTAAATTTATAATAAATTTAATTAAAATTAATTTAAATTAATTAAATTAAATTTAATACATAATCAACTATAAATTACAAACTTATTCAAATATTAATTTAATAAATTTTAATTATATAATAAATATATATATATATATATATATATAAATAATAAATTAATTTTAAAATATATTTTAAATAATAACCAATAAATTTATTCATTTAAATTATAATTAAAATAAAGATAAGCTATATCACAAGCTTTTTGGTTCATACCCTTAATATAGATTATTTATCTTCTTTATAAAATGAAGTGCCTGAAAAAAAGGATTATTATGATATAATAAATCATGTTTTAATTAACCTTCATTTAAAAACTTAATTTTAATTTTTAATTTAATTTAATTTTTTACTTATATATAAAATTTTAAATTTAAATAAATAATTATAATTAATATATAAAATTAGATTATTAAATAACTTTATATCTAAAAAAAAATAATATATTAATAAAAAATTGTGCCAGCAATTGCGGTTAAACATTCAATATTAATTAAATAATTTCAAATAAAATAAAATAAAATAAATAATTAAATTCAATTTTAATTTTATAATAAAATATAAATAAATTAAAAATTTAATTAATCAATAATTTAATTAAAAAATTTTTTAATAAACTAGGATTAGATACCCTACTATTTAAACAAAATATTATATTAAAAAATTAAATGATAAATCACTAAATTTAAAAAATTTGACTGTATATTATTTTTATTAGAGGAATATATTTATTAATAGATAATAAACTAAAAAAATCACTTAAATTATAATGTTTATATATTGTTGTTTTAAAATTTAATTTTAAAATAAAATAATTAAAATATTAATATAAATAATAATTCAAATCATAATATAACTGATATTTAAGAATAAAAGTATTACATTTTATAAAAAATTATTTATAAAACATTAATTTTATAAAAAAAAGAATTTAATATTAAAATTAATTTAATTAATTAAATTAAAAATAAAATTAATATAGGTACATATCGCCCGTCATTCTCATAATTTGAGACAAGTCGTAACAAAGTAAAATTACTGGAAAGTAATTTTAGAATTAAATTTTAGTTTATTAAAATTTAATATTTACAATATTAAGTTATACTTAGTATAAATTTAATTTAATAAATAAAATTATTATTTAAAAAAAATCTTATTTTAAAAAAAATTATTTTTAAAAAATTTGTTAAATAAAAATAAATTAAATAATTAATTTAATAAAAATTTTTAAAACTCTTCATTAAAAAAAAAAAAGAAAAATTAATTTTTTTTTACTTTTGTATCAGTATAAATTTAAAATTTTAAATTATAATTTTAAATCTCGAAATAAAAAAATTTAAATAAATATATAAATTAATATAACAATATTATTAAAAATATTTATTTAGAAACTAAATATTAAACAATTTTTATTATATCTAGTTATTTAATAAAAAAATTTAATTTAATTATAAATAAAAATTTAAATTAATTCTAAAATTTAAAATAAAATTTATAAAAAAAATTTAAGGGATAAACTTTAAATTTAATTTTAAAATACTTATTAAAATTTTAATAATTATAAAAATAAAAATAATTAATAATTATAAAAATATAATAATTTATAATTTTTCTAAAAAAATTTTTTTTTACATTTAATTTTATATTAAATTATTATATAAAATAATATAATATAAAAAATTATAATTTAATTAGTAAATAATTATTTAAATATAATAATTTATATTAATTAAATATTTAATTAATGAATTAAGCAATAATATGCCCATCTGTTTAACAAAAACATATTTTAAAGAATATTAATTTTAAATCAAATCTGCCCAATGATTATTAATTAAATGGCTGCAGAATCAATAACTGTACAAAGGTAGCATAATAATTTGGTTTCTAATTAAAACCTTGAATGAACGATTTCATGAGGTATAAACTTTATAAATAAAATAATTTTAAATTTTTATTTAAGTAAAAAAACTTAAATTTATAAAAAAGACGACAAGACCCTATAGAATTTTATTTATTAAAAAATTAAATTTAATCTAAAATAATTTTTAAATAAATTTTATTGGGGTAATAAAAAAATTTAACAAATTTTTTTTAAAATAAACAATAATTATTGAAAAAAAATCTTAAAATTTAAACTAATAAAATTAATTACCTTAGGGATAACAGCATAATTTTTTTTTAAAGATCTTATTAATAAAAAAGATTATGACCTCGATGTTGAATTAAGATAAAAAATAAATGAAAAATTTTATAAATTTAAGTCTGTTCGACTTTTAAAATCTTACATGATTTGAGTTAAGATCGGCGTAAGCCAGATCAGATTCTATCTTTTTATAAAATTATTTAATTGTACGAAAGGAATTTATATAAATAATAATTATTAAAAAATAATTAATAAACTAAAATTACTTTGACAGACACCATGTAATAAATTTAGAATTTATTTAAGTAAATAAATTACAAGTAATATATTAAACAATTCACATTTTATTATGTAAACAATATTATAACATTATTTATAGTAACTATTTTTATTTTAATTGGAGTAGCTTTTTTAACTCTTTTTGAACGTAAAATTTTAGGATATACTCATTACCGTAAAGGACCTAATAAAATTAGTATATGAGGATTACTTCAACCATTTAGTGATGTAATAAAACTTTTAACAAAAGAATTTTTCTACCCAAAAAAATCTAATTTTAATTTTTTTTTTGTCGCTCCTTTTATTATATTTATTTTAATTTTTTCTATATGAATGATTTACCCTTTCCAAACAAATTTATTTAAATGAAACCTAAGAAGTTTATTTATTTTATGTTTATTAAGTATAGGAGTTTATGGGTTAATAATATCTGGATGATCTTCAAATTCACATTTTTCTATATTAGGGTCAATTCGATCTATCGCCCAATCAATTTCCTATGAAATTACTTTATCTATCTCATTATTATTAAATTTATTTATAATAAATTCATTAAATATTATAAATACCCCAATCTTACAAAAATATTTGTGAATAATTTTTTTTATGTGACCCTCTAGAATAATTATAATATTAAGAATATTGGCAGAATTAAATCGAACTCCTTTTGATTTATCAGAAGGAGAATCAGAATTAGTATCTGGATTTAATATTGAATATAGAAGACATGGGTTTGCTATAATTTTTATATCAGAATATACTAGAATTATATTTTTAATATTTTTATTTAATTTAATATATCTTTGTAATAATTTATTAATATTAAATTTTTATTTTATTTTAATTTTATTTATTTATTTTATTGTTTGATCTCGATTAACATTACCACGTATTCGTTATGATTTATTGATATATTTTTGTTGAATTTTTATATTACCTTTAATTTTAATTTTATTTTGTTTATATTTATTGATAAAACTTACCATAGAATTAATAATTTTTTAAAGTATAAGATAATAGAAATTTTATTTCTATATTATATTTTCAAAATATATACTTATTCAAGTTCATTATCTAATTTTTTACAAATTTATCTCATAAAAGTAAATTAAAATAATCACACAAATAAAAAGTAAAATAAAAATTTGTAGCTCTCATACCCAAATCAATAAATGGTTGCTCAACAGATTGACTACCTAATCAAGTTAATAAAATTACACAATTAACAAATATCCAAAAATAAGCTTGTCTAAATGGGTAGAAAGCTAAACCTAAAAAACATATATTTTTATGTAAAAATGGTAAAATTAATAAAATTAAAATAGACATTAATAAAGCAATAACCCCCCTCAATTTATTTGGAATAGAACGTAAAATAGTATAAGCAAATAAAAAATATCACTCTGGCTGGATATGAACCGGAGTAACTAAAGAGTTTGCTATAATAAAATTTTCTGGGTCTCCTAAAAAATAAGGTATTTCATAAATAATAAATATAAAAAATATAATAAAATATATAAATCCTAATAAATCTTTATAAGTATAATATCTATGAAAAATAATTTTATAATTATCTCTAGATACCCCTAAAGGATTATTAGACCCAGTTTCATGTAAAAACATTAAATGAATAATAACAATTATTAATAAAATAAAAGGTAATAAAAAATGTAAAGTATAAAATCGATTTAAAGTAGCATTATTAATAGAAAACCCACCTCATAATCATTCTACAAATATTGAACCAACATAGGGTAATGCTGATATTAAATTTGTAATAACAGTAGCCCCTCAAAATGATATTTGACCTCAAGGTAATACATACCCTAAAAAAGCAGTTCCTATTATAATTAATAAAATTAAAACCCCTACTATTCATGTTTTTACAAATTTATATGAACCATAATATAACCCACGCCCAATATGTATATAAACACAAATAAAAAAAAATGATGCCCCATTAATATGAATTAAACGTATTAACCACCCATTATTTACATCTTGAATAATATGAATAATTCTAAAAAATGAATATTCAATATGTGCAGTATAATGTATAGATAAAAATAACCCAGAAATAATTTGAATTAATAAACATAAACCTAATAATGATCCAAAATTTCATCATAATCTAATATTTACTGGGGAGGGGAGTTTAATTAATGAATTATCCAAAATTTCTAAAATTTTATTAGATTTTAAAATTGATTTATTCATTTAATATTTTAAAATTTGACGTAAAGGAACTATTACTTTTAAACAAATTAATACTGAACACACTATTGTAAAAAATAAATAAATAACAACATAAATATTTAAACTTAAAGAATAATCTATTATTAAATTTTTATATAAAATAAAATCCTGATTTTGAAAATTTAAAAAACTAAAAATTTCAAAATAATTAATATATAAATAATTATTATAATAATAGAATATAAATAAAAATAAAATAAAAAAAAAAATTTTAAAATTAAAATAATAATAATGAATTAATCTAAAATAAAATATTTGATTATTAACTAATCTAGTAAAATATATAAATAAAATTATTAATCCACCAATAATCACCAAAAATAAAATATAAGAATATCAATAACTATTTAAATAAAAACTTATTTTAAATCTAAAAATAATAACATATAAAACTAACAATATTCTTAAATATAAAGGATGAAATATAAAAGAACTTGTTGTAAATATAATAATTAAAATTAAAAATAATTCTAATATTAAAATATACTTTAATATAAATCTAAAATTTTCCATTCAAAAAATAGTTTAATTTAAAACATTAATTTTGGAAATTAAATATATATAATTTTTTTATTTTTTTGATAGTTAAAAAAAAAATTTTTATTATTAATTTACAAAATTAATGTTTTAAATTAAACTATTTAACTAATTTGAATAAATATAAATTTAAATATATTTTATTTTTTAATATCTTGTTTAATATTTACATCATTTTATAAACATATTCTTTTAACTTTAATTAGAATAGAATTTATATTAATTAATTTATTTATAAATTTATTTATAATTATAATTAATTTAAATTCCAATATTTATTTAATAACAATATTTATTGGTATTAGAGTTTGTGAAAGAGTGTTAGGTTTATCAATTTTAGTATATATAATTCGAAACTCAGGTAATGATTATTCTAGAACTTTATTATTAATAAAATGATAAAAATTTTATTTATAATCTTATCTTTAAATATTTTAACATTAATTATAAAAAATTGAAATTTATTAATTATAAATTTATTAATTTTTATAAATTTATTATTTATAAAAAATTTATTTTATTTAAATTATTATTGATCAAATATTAACTATTTAATAGGAATTGATTATATTAGATTTTCATTAATTTTATTAACTTTATGAATTATAATTTTATCTATTTATTCTTTTAATAAAAAAAATATTTTATTTATAAATATTATAATTTTTATATTAATTACTTTAATTATAACATTTTGTTCAATAAATATAATTATTTTTTATATTTTTTTTGAAACAAGATTAATTCCTATTACATTAATCATTATAGGATGGGGTTACCAAATTGATCGAATTCAAGCTAGAATATATATATTATTTTACACCTTATTTGGGTCATTACCATTATTAATTATAATTATATATATTTATTTAAAAACTAATAACTTAATAATAAATATTTTATGAATAAAAAATATACAAAGAAATAATTTATTATTTTTTACTATAATAAATTTAGCATTTTTTATTAAAATACCTATTTACTTAACACATTTATGATTACCTAAAGCCCACGTTGAAGCTCCAATTATAGGATCAATAATTTTAGCCGGAGTAATATTAAAATTAGGGTCTTACGGAATCTATCGATCATTATTAATTTTCCCTAAAATAATAATAAATTTTAATACTTATATAATTATTATTAGATTAATAGGAAGATTAATTACAAGATTAATTTGTATAAATCAAAGAGACTTAAAAATTATTGTAGCTTATTCATCTGTAGTTCATATAAGAATATTATTAGCTAGAATATTTACATTAATAAAAATAAGATTTAAAGGTAGATTAATAATAATAATTGCCCATGGATTATGTTCATCTGGATTATTTTTTTTAGTAAATCTAAATTATGAACAATTAAAATCACGAAATTTATTTATTAATAAAAATATATTAAATATTTCACCATCAATAACTCTATGATGATTTTTATTATGTATCTCAAATTTTTCAGCTCCTACTTCTTTAAACTTATTTAGAGAAATTCTTATATTAAATAGATTAATTCAATGAAATAAATTATTAATTTTAATAATTATTATAACATCTTTTTTTAGGACATGTTATTCAATTTTTTTATACTCTTCACCTCAATATAATAAACTTAATCTTTTATTTAACTATAAAAATATTAATATAAAAAATTTTTTAATTATTACTATACATTGATTACCATTAAATTTTATATTTTTTAATATAAATATATTATTATAATTTTTAAAATTTAATATATTGATTAATTCAACTAAATTTATTATTAAAAATAATTTTTTTTATTATATCAATTTATCTATTATTAATAAGTTTATTAACAAAAACCCTAGCACTTATATTTTTATTGATAAATTTTAAAATTATAATTGAATGAAATTTTATATCAATTAATTCAATAAAAATAATTTATATTATATACTTTGATTGAATAAGATTAATATTTTTTAGAACAATCTTTTTAATTTCTTCAACTGTTATTCTATATAGAATTAATTATATAAGAATAGATTTACATATTAAACGTTTTATATTATTAATTAATATTTTTGTAATATCAATAATTTTAATAATTATTAGACCAAATATAATTAGAATTTTAATTGGATGAGATGGATTAGGATTATCATCTTATTGCTTAGTAGCTTATTATTTAAATAAAAAAAGATTTAATTCAAGTATAATTACAATTTTAATAAATCGAATTGGGGATATTATAATTTTAATTTTAATTAGACTATTTATAAAATTTGGGTCTTGAAATTTCTTATTTATAAAAAAAATTAATTTTACTTTTTTCATTTTTATTATTTTAGCTGCTATTACAAAAAGTGCTCAAATCCCATTTTCTTCATGATTACCAATAGCTATAGCTGCCCCTACCCCTATCTCATCACTAGTCCACTCATCTACCTTAGTTACAGCAGGAGTTTATTTATTAATTCGTTTTAATTATCTTATAAATAATAAAATTATATATATAATAATAATTTTATCATGTTTAACTATATTTATAGCAAATTTTAATGCTAATATAGAATTTGATCTTAAAAAAATTATTGCACTATCAACATTAAGTCAATTAGGATTAATAATTATAACAATTTCAATAAATTACCCTAAATTATCATTCTTCCACTTAATCACTCATGCAATATTTAAATCATTATTATTTTTATGTTCAGGAATTATAATTCATAATTATTTTAATACCCAAGATATTCGTATAATATCATTTACACAAATAAATATACCTTATATTAATTTAATTTTTAATATTTCATCACTATCTTTATGTGGAATACCTTTTATATCTGGATTTTATTCAAAAGATTTAATTATTGAAACTTTTACAATAAATCAATTTAATTGAATAATTTTTTCTTTAATATTTATTTCTATAGGGCTTACAATTTCTTACACTTCTCGACTAATTTTTTATCTTTCTATAAAAAATAAAATATATTTTTATAATTTTTATAAATCAATAAATTTAATAAATAATTCAATTATTATACTTGTAATAATAACTTTATTTTATGGATCAATTTTAAATTGACTACTATTTTCATCACTTAATAATATTTTTTTACCTAAAAAATTAAAATTATTAATTTATTTATTCTTAATCATAGGAATAATTAAAGGTATAATACTTTCAAAATTAAAATTAAAAATTTATAAAATAATAATTTACTATTATTATATTTTTAATAATATAATATGATTTTTACCAAATTTATATAATAACAAAAAATTATTAAATTTTAATAATTATTTAGTAATATATAGAGATTCATCATGAATAGAACTAATTTCATCAAAATTTTATATCTATTTAATAAAATTATTGTTTACTAAAAAAATTTATCAATTAAATTTTTTTTTATTAATATTAATATTAATATATTTTAATATTATTTTAATAATCATTTATTTAAATAGCTTAAAAAAAGTTTAATAATGAAAATATCACACGTGAGTGATATCTTTAAATATATATATATATATATATATATATATATATATATATATATATTAAATTTATAAATATAAAATATTATTATTATAATGAAAATATAAAGTTTTTATTAAACTATATAAATAAAATAAAAATGGATTTTAACCATAAAATTTTAAAATTAGAAATTTTTATTGTTCATACTTATTTTAATTGGAAATTAATTCAATAAAATTATTAACAATAATTTACCTCTTTTTGGTTTCAATTAAGGATTAATTAAAATCAAAAATTCAAACCGTAATTGAATATAAATATTTATTTCTTAATTTAAAATAAATTTAAGTAAATATCTTTTAAATGCAAATTAAAAATTTTAAATTAAACTATTATTCTTTTAAAAAATTCATTTTAAAGATCCTTCAAATTTTTCAAATTCTAACCCTAAATATAAAATTATTAAAATAACTAATCTTAAATATATTCAAACATAAAAATCTAAAATCTTAAATAAATTAATTATAGGTAATAAAAAAATTACTTCAATATCAAAAACTAAAAATAAAATCCCAATTAAATAAAAATGAATAGAAAATGGTAAACGAGATAAACTTAAAGAATCAAATCCACATTCAAAAGAAGATCTTTTTTCTCGATCTAAAATTCTTTTTTTTGAAATAAAAAAATTTAATAATATTAAAATTAAACAAATAATTAAAAATAAAAGAATTATAAATACAATTATTTATATTAAATTAATTAAACAATTTAATTGGAAATTAAATATACTTTTTATATTATACAAATATTAAAATGATAATCAATAAATAAATAAATATAAAAATAATCATACTAAATCTACAAAATGTCAATATCAAGAAGCCGCCTCAAACCCAAAATGATGAAAATTTGAATAATGAAAATTTAATAATCGATTTATAGAAATAATAATAAATAAAACACCAATAATTACATGTAACCCATGAAAACCAGTTATTATAAAAAAAACAGAACCATAGATTGAATCAGAAATAGAAAAAAATGATTCAGAATATTCTTTATATTGAAATATAATAAATAACCCCCCTAATAAAATAGTCAAATTAATTGATTCTTGACACCCTTTTCAATCAAACCCTTGATAAATTAAATTATGACATCAAGTAATTCTTGCCCCAGACCTTAATAAAATTAAAGTATTTAATAAAGGAATATTATAAGGATTAAAAACTAAAATTTCTTTAGGAGGTCAATTATTACCTAATTCAATACTAGGAGATAAAAATATATGAAAATATCTCCAAAAAAAAGATGTAAAAAATATAACTTCAGATAAAATAAACAAAATTATACCAATTTGAATTCTTTTTAAAACCTTTAAAGTATGATTACCTTGTAAAGTTCTTTCACGAATTACATCACGTCACCATTGAATTAAAATAAATAATAATCTTAAACTACCAATTAATAATAAATTATTATTAAATTCATTAAATCATTTTACAACACCAATTATAAAAATTATATATCACACGTGAGTGT
>NW_026974101.1:0-2500 GCF_034640455.1 Diachasmimorpha longicaudata | reverse complement strand
CAAGACATCATTGAAAATTAATAATATCGGTTACTTGATAAATTATAAATTAGTTACATAGAATTTATTTTTATTTTAGGCATTCAATTATATATGAATATATATTTTTTTCAATGAAAAATTCTGTGATGCTATTTTTGCATACCAACAAAAATAGCATCAACGTTTCAAGTCATCATTAAAAATTAATAATATCGGTTACTTGATAAATTATAAATTAGTTACATAGAATTTATTTTTATTTTAGGCATTCAATTATATATGAATATATATTTTTTTCAATGAAAAATTCTGTGATGCTATTTTTGCATACCAACAAAAATAGCATCAACGTTCCAAGACATTATTGAAAATTAATAATATCGGTTACTTGATAAATTATAAATTAGTTACATAGAATTTATTTTTATTTTAGGCATTCAATTATATATGAATATATATTTTTTTCAATGAAAAATTCTGTGATGCTATTTTTGCATACCAACAAAAATAGGATCAACGTTCCAAGACATCATTGAAAATTAATAATATCGGTTACTTGATAAAATATAAATTAGTTGCATAGAATTTATTTTTATTTTAGGCATTCAATTATATATGAATATATATTTTTTTCAATGAAAAATTCTGTGATGCTATTTTTGCATACCAACAAAAATAGGATCAACGTTCCAAGACACCACTGAAAATTAATAATATCGGTTACTTGATAAAATATAAATTAGTTGTATAGAATTTAGTTTAATTTTATGCATTCAATTATATCTGAATATATATTTTTTTCAATTAAAAATTCTGTGATGCTATTTTTGCATACCAACAAAAATAGCATCAACGTTCCAAGACATCATTGAAAATTAATAATATCGGTTACTTGATAAAATATAAATTAGTTGTATAGAATTTAGTTTAATTTTATGCATTCAATTATATCTGAATATATATTTTTTTCAATTAAAAATTCTGTGATGCTATTTTTGCATACCAACAAAAATAGCATCAACTTTTCAAGTCATCACTAAAAATTAATAATATCGGTTACCTGATAAATTATAAATTAGTTATATAGAATTTAGTTTAATTTTATGCATTCAATTATATATGAATATAATTTTTTTCAATTAAAAATTCTGTGATGCTATTTTTGCATACCAACAAAAATAGCATCAACGTTCCAAGACATCATTGAAAATTAATAATATCGGTTACTTGATAAACTATAAAATAGTTGTATAGAATTTAGTTTAATTTTATGGATTCAATTATATATGAATATATATTTTTTTTAATTAAAAATTCTGTGATGCTATTTTTGCATACCAACAAAAATAGGATCAACGTTTCAAGTCATCAATAAAAATTAATAATATCGGTTACTTGGTAAATTATAAATTAGTTATATAGAATTTAGTTTAATTTTATGCATTCAATTATATATGAATATAATTTTTTTCAATTAAAAATTCTGTGATGCTATTTTTGCATACCAACAAAAATAGCATCAACGTTCCAAGACATCATTGAAAATTAATAATATCGGTTACTTGATAAACTATAAAATAGTTGTATAGAATTTAGTTTAATTTTATGCATTCAATTATATATGAATATATATTTTTTTTAATTAAAAATTCTGTGATGCTATTTTTGCATACCAACAAAAATAGCATCAACGTTCCAAGACATCATTGAAAATTAATAATATCGGTTACTTGATAAACTATAAAATAGTTGTATAGAATTTAGTTTAATTTTATGCATTCAATTATATATGAATATAATTTTTTTCAATTAAAAATTCTGTGATGCTATTTTTGCATACCAACAAAAATAGCATCAACGTTCCAAGACATCATTGAAAATTAATAATATCGGTTACTTGATAAACTATAAAATAGTTGTATAGAATTTAGTTTAATTTTATGCATTCAATTATATATGAAGATATATTTTTTTTAATTAAAAATTCTGTGATGCTATTTTTGCATACCAACAAAAATAGCATCAACGTTCCAAGACATCATTGAAAATTAATAATATCGGTTACTTGATAAACTATAAAATAGTTGTATAGAATTTAGTTTAATTTTATGCATTCAATTATATATGAATATATATTTTTTTTAATTAAAAATTCTGTGATGCTATTTTTGCATACCAACAAAAATAAGATCAACGTTTCAAGTCATCAATAAAAATTAATAATATCGGTTACTTGGTAAATTACAAATTAGTTATATAGAATTTAGTTTAATTTTATGCATTCAATTATATATGAATATATATTTTTTTCAATTAAAAATTCTGTGATGCTATTTTTGCATACCAACAAAAATAGCATCAACTTTTCAAGTCATCACTAAAAATTAATAATATCGGTTACCTGATAAATTATAAATTAGTTATATAGAATTTAGTTTAATTTTATGCATTCAATTATATATGAATATAATTTTTTTCAATTAAAAATTCTGTGATGCTATTTTTGCATACCAACAAA